>NC_080789.1:85855670-86155670 GCF_028018385.1 Neofelis nebulosa
CCTGGATATAAGAATATAAGCATCTCCAGTGCTGGGGATTTATATCAGGCTTGCCTTCTTTTCTGGTCTCTCCCTGATCTTAAATACTTCTTTCTCTTGTTTCCTGAGAAGATTTGCAATTTGAGAAGATTTGTGATTCCCGGGTCAAGATTTGTGCCCCGGCTGTGGAAATTAGGTCCTTGCATTCCCTCTCATTTTTTGCCTATTTTTCTCCCTGCTGGTCCTACTTGTTTTAAAAATAAAAATCTCCATCTGAGCCCCATTCTTCATGGCTGAGTCCCTATTTGCTACTGCCAACATGCCCTTGTCCTGTGTTCGGCCCACCTGCCAGGGAGCCACCTACTCGTCACCTCTGGCCTTCCTATATGCCAACCAACCACCTGCCTGCCTGAACCTCTAGCTTCCACCTGTTGCCAAAGTGCCTGGAGAGCAGGTTCTGCCATCTTTTTAGACTTCCCAGCTGCTGGGCTCTTCTCCAAAAGATTGTTTATTCTTCAGGTCTGGCCCTCTCCCCCTATATGCAGTTCCTAGTCCTGACATGCACCAAAGAGTATTTGACTTTCTCTCTGACTGCCACTGCCTCCTTTTCACTCCTATGACCCATGCCCATCTATGGAAGCAATTGGAAAAACAAATCACTATGCTAGGATCAGTTTGATTTTGCTACTTTAATTAAAAACTTCCAGGGCATCGAACTCCATCATCTTCTCTATTGCTTCATCCCTAGTCAAATTGCCTGGTCCAGTCATCCCCTGGGGGGGCTTCTTCCCCTTGGGTTTTCTCTTGGCTTCCAAGACCTGCAAACTCCATGTCTATGGCCTGGTGCCCTGGATTGCAAACTCCTGGCTCTCCCACAATTCAGCCATCATCTGACCCTTACTCAGTGCTCAGACTGTACCTTGCATGCTTAGCTTTCTGGCTCCTGCCTAAGCAGTCCTACTAGCTGCCACCCACATCTGGCTAGGTTCTGATTTTTGTTACATCTGGAGAAAGGGGGAGCAAGTTAAATTATATTGTTTCGATGCTACAAAATTTTATTTCTTCTACCTGTACATATTTCATAGTTTTAAATACATAACAGACCATGAAACTTCCACTGTTTTCCTTGACCTCCACTTCACTTAATGAAAGTTTGAGAATTCAATTCTACGTTTGTGATTTCCTTCCCTGAGATTGCTCAAAACTGGCATGAATTTTTGATGGGAAGAATAATAAGGTTAGCATGTTTATAAATTAACAGTCAAGGAGGTGTACAAACCCAAAATTATTCCCACAGGAAGCGAGTTGTTGGCTCTGACATCCTTTCTCTTTCTTAGCTTGCCAGAAACAGATGTTGACAGTTCTCTCATTTGGGGAATATATCCAGAAGGATGAATATTACCCTTGAGACACACAATATACTGTACATGACTTCTTATAAGCAAAGAAGTAGTTTATTTAAGCTTAGAGAAAGTACATACTGACAACCTGTGCAAAGAAAGGAAAGAATGCCATAAAGCAATCTAAAAGCTTAGCCAGGCCTCAACTTCATGGAAGTTTTCTAGGCTGGTTGAAAGAGGCAATTGATATAGTGCTCATAGGGTTGCAGATGGAATCAGACCTAAGAGACCAAAATCTTCTCCACACAAAGTCAGAATTCTCTGAGAAGTGAAAAATACCAGCCATCCAGCTGGCTGTTTTGCCCACATTTCACAAAGGAATCCAATTTCTTTTAATGCATTAAAAAACTATAATTAACCTGTTTTCACTTAAATCAAAAGGTATTTGTAAGGAACTTATCATATACGAACACTATATGTGCTTACATGTTTGCAGGTAGACATAAAAAATGGTATATGACAGTTCCTATTCCCGAAGACGTCAAAATATAAACAGCTAGATTCTGAAAAGTAAGATGTCTGGTGAAAAAAAAAAAATGAAACTAGTTTATTTATCTGGTAGTGCCCAGAAAATCTAGCCTTACATTCAATTGTAAGGACTTCTTAGCATAAATAGTTTTGGTTTCGTTTTTTTAGTGCAGCATGCCTAATTTTGCTGGTGGCTGATTATCTGACATGCAACTCACAGAAATGTGTCCACATTGTTGAATGAATGGAACCGTATACTGGGGAAGAAATGGGACAGCTCAAAAATTCCAATAAGAAGGGAAAGGGCTGAAGCTACCAGAGCCCAGTGGTGTGCGGCAATCAGAGTAGATGACTCTGTTTGAACAAAAATGTCATGCTGGCCTGGTGGAGAAGATGGCAGGTTGTAAGCCCTGCAAGTCGTATCTGGCAGCCACTATTAAATGGACAGAGTCAATGTATAATCAGGGTGACCTGAGACTGCCGGTCACACACCACTGTCTCCAGGGACACAAGTCTTCAGCGCTTTCAAACATGCAGTACGGCCCTTCTCTGCACATCTAGCAGGAAACGCTTGTGCCTCCAGGTATCCGCAGACCTCTTCATGTTACCATTTCAGGGACGCTGAGCTGCTTTGCTGGTCTATGTGACTTTGATGTGGACAGAGCCCTATGTAGAATTTGGCCTCAACATTTGATGGTCATTAAAACATATGTCATATTTGTTCCAAATATATTTTGAAGATTCCCGACCCTTTTCAGACCAGAAGTTTCGACAACTTTTTTTGGCTTACAGAGAATTGACTGAGTTAAGAATATATATCTGCCTATTAATTTCAGCTGCCAATGACTTCTTTCAGGGTCAGTATTATTGGTTGTGCAGATATCTGAAAAAAGAAGACCTTATTTTATAAAATCCTGGATATGATTTAACCCAATATTTCTATTTCTCTGAATCTGTTGTAAGGAAATAGCCATAATGTAACAAACTGATGTAAAAAGAAGTTTATGAAAACATTATTTATAATATTGAGAAATCACATAAAACATAAGTGGGTCTATAAATTAGGCACATGTATACCCTGGACAATGAGAAACTTTTTAAAAATAAAAATTGAATTGTCAAGAAAAGATTCTCACAATATAACGTTAACCTATAAAAGCAGATCACAAAGTCGCATTCATACAGCAAATATTTATTAAGTGCTGCCATGTCACAAGCATTTTTCTAAGTCTAGAGGTAATACTTGGGATGAAAAACAAATCTCTTCCTTTGTGGAGATTACATGCTGGTGTACCTCATAATGTTCTCCCAACAATGTTAACAAACAACCAAGCAAACAAACAAAATAAGCAAGCATAGAAAAGAAAGGGGAAGGGAACCATAGTAGACGCTTCATCCCCTTTACCATTTTTGTGCACAGCATCTCCTGCGTGCTTTCCCTCCCAAAGCCAGCACCCGTGCCTCTTTGAAAGGCTGCTCTCTGGCTGGCGGCAGATCCTTCTTTGCCAGAAGTGCCTGGGAATCTACAGGCCCCCAGGGGCAGCCGTTAACCGGCGACTGAAGGAAGCCTGCTGTAAATACAGCATTGCCCAAGCTCCAGTTGGGACATCTCTCTCCTGTGGATCAAGCCAGAACTACCTCTGTCTGACCTTGTTTGCCACCAAAGGAGCCAAAGACTAACATTTGAACAGAGATGGCCCACTATTATAAGCATAGCTTACCTTTACTGAGTGCCTCTTATGTTTCAGATTTTAACATGAATTATTTTAATTTTCAAAGCAATGTTTTGAGAATAAGTCCTATAATTATACTCAGAGTACAGATGAATATAAGGCTGTGGGCATTTTCTTTTTGTTATTTATACTTCTATGTCCTTTCCAATTTTCTACCAAAATTGTATTACTTTCATAAGCCTACAGGACAGGAGGACCCACTTTCTGGCTTTAGTAGCTATAGCAATAGTATTCTTCTGGGGGCTTTGGGGCTTTGCCATTCCTATATTTGAAAGCAATGCTTCGTTAATCAACAAATGATAAAATGATCACATCATCACCAAGGATGTGCTTAATCTCTAACAAGAAATTTTTACAAAAGTGAACTAAAATTTAAGGATTTTAATGGATTTCTGCTATTGTCTCTGAAACTTCCTTAATTTCTGGGAAATTTCATTCAGCCTAACTTGCCTTAACTAACTTTCAGAACCACTGTAGCAAATAATATTATAATTTTACTTATTTTTCACATTTGCCTTAAATTGTCCTAATTTTGTTATTTAAGTTAATAATGAATTGCTCTGGTCATAACACCACACATACTCAGCTTTAATTTTTTTCGAAGAAAATGACATTTTCATAAGACGTTTACTCATTCAACCTCTATCTGTCAAAGCTCATTATAGGCCACTTTCTGACCATAATCTTCACACTCTTTGCCCTTTCTAAAACCTAAAGGAGAAAAGGCCTACAAATGACGTTGGACCACTCACACATTAACATGTATGGTTTCTCTACACTGTCTATTAAAATAAGAAAACAGTCACCTAGGAAAGTGGTTCTCTATATTATTTCACAGAAGTTATAGTCTTAGACCAGAAATTACCTTTCTTGTTAGTATCATAACTTGTATGGGTAGAAATTCCTAAAGATTTGAGTTATTTGGATTTTTGTCATATGGGACAAAATCTAGCTCAAAATGGCTTAGGTAAAAAGAGAATTTGAAGACTGGGAAAATCAAAGGAAGCTTTAAACTGCTAAGCCAAAGGGACAGCAGCCATGTGTCTGGATCTCAGGGATGGTCCTTGACCAGAAGCGAAATCTATAATAGTATTCAACATTCCCAAGAGTAGTATTTACTTGCTATATGGTATTTTTTTAATGTATCTATGTCTTTATATGTTAAGTGTGTTCCTTACAGGCAGAGAATAGTTTGGTCTTGCTTTATTATCCATTAGACAAGTTCTCCTTTTTAAGGTAGAGTTAAGGCCATCTATATCTAACATAATATCAAATTGGTTTAAATTTGCATTTTTGCTATTTATTTTCTGTTGTCCAGTCTACTCCTTGCTGCTTTTTTTCCTCCTTTTCTGCCCTCTATTTTTAAAGTTAATGATTTTTAGCATTCCATTTTATCCTCTCTGTTGGCTTAGTTGCTATATCATTTTGATTTATTTTTTGTAGTTTCTCTTAAGTTTACAATATGCATCATTAATTTATCACAGTCTACCCTGAAAGACTATTATACCATTTCATAGATAATGTGATAACTTCACACTTTCATTTTCTTCCCTTATCTTTGTACTATTATGATCATTTAGTTGACATCTTTGTGTTACAAACCTGAGTACACATTATTAATATTTTTGCTTTATGTAGTCAAATATCTTTTAAAACATTTTAGGGGTGCCTGGGTGGCTCAGTCGGTTAAACATCCAACTTCAGCTGAGGTCATGATCTCACAGTCCATGGGTGCCAGCCCCGTGTCAGGCTCTGTGCAGCAGCTCGAAGCCTGGAGCCTGCTTCGGATTCTCTGTCTCCCTCTCTCTCTGTCCCTCCCCTGCTCTCTCTCTCTCTCTCAAAAATAAATAAACATTAAAAAAAAAGAACTTCAAAAAAAATTTTAATCTTTATTCATTTTTGAGAGAGAGGTAGAGTATGAGCAGGGGAGGGGCAGAGAGAGAGGAAGACACAGAATCTGAAAGAGGCTCCAGGCTCTGAGCTGTCAGCACAGAGCCCAACGTGGAGCTCAAACTCACGAACTGTGAAATCATGACCTGAGCTGAAGTCAGATTCTTAATGGACTGAACCACCCAAGCACTCCAAATATCTTTTAAAGTAATTTAAATTGAGAAATATGTCCTCCATATCGACCCATATATTTATGAATTCTAGTCCTCTTTATACCTTTTTAATTTCCATCTGGAAATTTTCTTTGAATCTCAGAGTTTCCTTTAACATTTCTTTTACTATGGATCTCCTGGCAATTGATTCCCTCAACTGTTTTTGAGTGAAAATTTGAACATTTTACTCTCATTTTTGAAAGATATTTTTACTGCTTATTTTAGGTTGACAATTACTTTTTCTACACACTAAAATTTTCATTCAATTGTCTTCTGGCTTGCATTGTTTTCAAGGTTTAAGCAATAATAATTGTTATTCTTGCTGCTCTGTATGTATCTTTTTCCCCTTGATTTCTGCCAATTTTTTCTCATGTTCATTGGCTTACATCAATTTTATTCTGCCATATCTTTGGATGGTTTCCTCTGTGTTTTTCTTGCTGGTATTTGTTGGATTTACTATCCATTGGCTTACAGTTTTTAACAAAATAGAAACATCAGATATTATTCCTTCAAATATTTTATAGCCTTTAAGTATCTTTTTAAGAACACAATTGCATGGGAGCACCTGGGTGGCTCAGTCTGTTGAGCATCCGACTCCGGCTCAGGTCATGATCTCGTGGTCTGTGAATTTGATCCCCACGTTGGGCTCTGTGCTGACAGCTCAGAGCCTGGAGCCTTCTTCGGATTCTGTGTCTCCCTCTCTATCTGCCCCTCCCCCTGCTCATGCTCTGTCTCTCTCTCTCCTTCAAAAATAAATAAACATTAAAAAAAAAGAGAACACAATTACATGTGTATTAGGCTATTCAATATTGTCTCACAGGTCCTGATTTCTGTTCATTTGGTGTGTGTCTGTGTGCACATGCATGTCTTTTTTTCCCTCTCACTTTGCTTCAGTTGGATAGTTTTTAGCGATATGTGTTCAAGTTCATTCTTCCTTTCCTCTGCAGTGTCCAATCTGCTAAATCCATCCAGTAAACTTTAATTTTCAGTGTTGTGTATTTCAACTCCAGAATTTCCATTTGGTAGTTTTTATTGCTACAATTTATTCCTTCATTTTATTTAAAAATTTTCTTTAAAATTTTAAGCATACTTACATTAGCTGTTGTAAAGTTCTTGTTCCTTAATCCCATTATTTTTATACCATCTCTGACATTTCTGTATCCGTTGACTGATTTTTTATACTTCTGGTTAAGGGTCATATTTTCCTGCTTCTTTTCCATAAATTTTAGATTTTTATTTAGTGTCTGAATTTTTTGTTTGTTTTCTTCAAAAGGTATTTAGCAAATAGTGAAGTTCTTTGTGGATCAGCTTAATTATCTGAAACTTGTGTGTAAGCTTTAAGGAGTCTTTACTATAGGGATAATTACCCATATGACTAAGGAGTGACATTCTAGTGTCTCTACTAAGGACCCTGTATTTTCAACGAGGTCTCCACTTTGACTTGTCCAAACTCAAGATGCCATTCTCTGTTTCAGTTCTCCTGCTTTTTACCATAATCTGGAATGTACTTCCAAGCAAAAGTTAATCACCTTTTTGCCTACTCTCAAGGATCACAATCTTTCTAAGTGTTCAAGTTTTTTCTGCAAACTGCCATGTTCTAAATATTGTTTGGTGTTCCAGATGTAATCAATGAGAGGCATTATGGTATTAGTTACTTCAATGTAGCCCAAAGTAGAAGTCCTATTGTAAGATTTTAAGCAAGGGGAAATTTTGATTAAGTGTAATAACATCATTTAGAAAGATTATTATAGCAGAAATGTAAACTATAGACTGATGCAGAAACATTAACTAAGAAACACCACTATTCAAGAAAAGAAGTGATAATCTAAGACATCAAAACAGAAAACAATATTAAAAATCAAGGAGTTCAAAATCAGAAATATTTATTTTATTTTATTTTATTTTATTTTATTTTATTTTATTTTATTTTATTTTCTAAAATGTTCATTTACTTATATTGAGGGGAGAGAGAGAGAGAGAGAGAGAGAGAGAGAGAGAGAGAGAAAGAGAGAGAATACTAAGCAGGGTCTATGCTGTCAGTGCAGAGCCTGACATGGGACTCGAGCTCACAAATGATGAGATCATGACCTGAGCTGAAATCAAAAGTTGGATGTTTAACTGACTGATCCACCCGGGTGCCCCTAAAATGGCAGCAATATTTTAATTAATTCATTGAATTCCTGTATTAATAAATATTTATTGATTGCTTGGTATGTACTAGAGATTTAAAAAACTGTATTTATTATTTATTCAATCAACAATCACTCACTGAGTACCTCTTGGGTACCAACCACTGTGATATATATGGAAATATTGTCTGCCTACATTGCCCACTCTATATGGGAGTGTTCTCCAATAGAACTTCCTGAAATATTAGTAAGAATAGCCACAGTCCACAAATGGATAACATAACTAAAAAATTATGTTTCTAATTTTACCTAATTTTAATCAATTAAAATTTAAATTTGTATAATCTAATATGGCTAGTGGCAACCACATTGGATATTGTGGTTCTAGAGGGATACTAATACAGATATAACACACACACACACACACACACACACACACACACACACTCATACACACATAATTATAATTAAATTTACTGTTACTAAATGCAGGGCTTCCTAAATTACTATCAGAACCTGGAAGGAAGCACTTAATCCTTTTGAGATTAAGATGAGAAAGGAGAAACATCCATGCAAGTTGTTTAGACCTTAACTGAATTTTTAAGGAAAACAATAGAAATGACAGAACAGTGATGGAGAAAGTATGTTCTTATCATAGGGAAAGGCAGTAGCATAGGATTTGAAGAACTGGAAGTAATTAAAATTTTTTTTACGTTTATTTATTTTGATAGAGAGAGGGACCAAGAGAGAAGGAGGGAGATAATCCAAAGCAGGCTCCACCATGCTGTCAGCACAGAGCCCGACGTGGGGCTCAGACCCACGAACTGTGAGCACAAATCAAGAATCAGATGCTTAACTGACTGGGGTACCCAGGTGCCCCTTATTTTTCAAATCCAGATCAAAAGGTGTTTATGAGGAGGTAGAAAAATAAAGTACATAGAAAGGAAATAAAATATTGATTGTAATAGAATGTTCAAACTTTTTGTAGTATGCTATATTAATCAGAATAATCTGTTAATTTTTTTGATATTTTATATTTAGCTTATAGATGGAGATGTTCAAGAGGCTATCAAAATAATTTATCTGGAGCTTAGAAGGGGCCTGCGCTACAGATATTACTTCAAGAGATAGGTGTGCAAAGAAGAAAAAAGGACCAACAAAGCTGATTTTATTATCAAGTGTCCTGAGAAATAATTTTCTGTGACAAGAATCTTTTGAAGACCTAGACCATTTATGCCATGGCTCAGGAATGCTAAGTTGAATTGTCTGAGCCCTAAACAATCTGAGGCCTAACTCAAAAGTAATCTCATCCATCAGACCTCAGATAGGGGTCCTGACTCATGGGGGGGATAGGGCTTTACCCTTCTTAACATTCACATCCTTTTCTCCATGCCCCAACTGTCCTCTGGAACCAGATCTGGACCTGGCATATAGGCCTATGAAAACTACCCATCCCAGCATAGATTTACAGGGTACATTTTCACCCTGGACAACAGCAGGGGTGATGTGCTATAACTGGGGATTCAGATTAAAGGCCTTTATTCCAAAGGTGGATTCTTCTTTGTCTTTGACACTATTACTAGGTTACTTTCATCAGGATTGTAAAACAACTCTATATAGGTCATCTAGGAGAAGTGAGTTTTCAGGGTGTTGTCTTAGGAGCTAAAAATAAAATTAGATTAGCAGTAATTAGTGAAGTGGGTGTAATTTCATACCTTTGACTATAATCATTTCCCGAAGTGGTTTTCTCTTGATTTGACTTTCCAATGCGTTATATTCTCTTGTTGAAAGAAAATATGCATTCTGTACCCCCTACAAGGGCAATTTTAAGGAAAGTACAGTAAACATAAACTAATGTAATGATGGGCTACCATAGAATGCTGTGTTTTCATGAAATGAACCACTAAAAATACTTCTTACAGTAACAATGCAAAAGTAGTAATATTGTAGTTCAAAACAATTCCAAGCTATTATTTTATTTTGCAAGATGTTGTTGGCAGAATCTAGTCTCAATAATTACTTTTTTAAGAAGAGAGAAAAACAATTTAATGCACTCCAATGCAGACTCTAAAAATATCAGAGAACCAAGTATACAGGGATCAGGCTATTAATAGCTTGAAACACTGTCAGTTGGTGGGATGGGACACATTTTTTTTTTTTAGATAGTGAGCCAAAATCTAAATTTTACTGCCGAGATATGTACTTTGAATCTGTAGCACGCCTAAAGGTGAGAAAAGGCTGTGAGTAAAAGCCCTTGTTTTGTAACACCTTATAAGATGTATTGCTTCAAAAGATGCAGAAATCCTCAAATGTAATTGATTCAGTTATAATTAATTTAAAATGAAACATATAATATAACACTTCTACAAAATTGGTAAGAATCATATGCAAACTAAATTATGATTTGCTGTCACAATTCCAAAAATCTAAGAAACACTGAACTAAGCATTAGCACCAGTTTGACTAAATGTAGGAGAAAATGGGATGTAAGTTCAGCAAATAGGGCTCAATCCTGAGAAAGTCTCCTTTCGGCTGCCACAGGAGCTGTCTGTCACCTTCTATAGTTTACTCAGACCCACTATACATTCTGGGTAACTAACTGTTTTAACATAGGGTGTTTCCTTGACATGGTTTTTCATTATAAAATTGTAAAACTCCAAATACCATGTTTCTGAATTAGGAGTAAGATACTTGGAAGATCTTTATTTAGGTTTATGAAGAGAATACAAGTGGCTTCACAAAAAAGTAGGAGTCAGGTGTCAGCACCAGAAAGGGATGCCAATGGAAATCTGTCCATGGGTGATTTGCTAAAAGGTACTGACATATATAATAACTCGGCAAGAGTCTGTGAAAGAGTCCTACAGCAACTGCAAATAGATGTGTTCGTTTCCCTTACTTTTGTTTTTATTAAGATATAGCTTACATACAGAAAAGTGTACAAATCTTAATCACACAAATCAATAATTTTTTACATATGTATACATATCCACCACCAATTCAAGATAGAGAACATATCTAGCACCTTAGCAGATGTCCACATGCCTCTTCCTAATCAACGACCCCATCATTCTGACATCTAACAGCCATATCAGAGTTCCAGTTATTTCATGTTCTCACCCTTACTTGATAGTGTCAGCTTTAATATTTTAGTTTTAGATATTTTAGTTTTAATATTTTACACTCCTGGTTAAAGTATAGTGGTATCATACTATAATTTTAATTTGCATTCCTCTGGGGGCTAGTAATGTTGAACACTTTTTCATGGGCTTATTGGCTATTTGACATCTTATCTGCAAAGTCCCTGTAAATGTCTTTTGCCCAATTTTTAAATGGGCAAAATTTTAAAAATCTGTAAGCAGAAAACAAAGGATTGATAACATATTTCTATTAAAACTATGAACTTTTCATCCAACAACAATGTTGAGAGAGTGAAAAGGCAAGCCAGGGAGTAGGAGGAGAAATTTATATTTTGAAATTTGACTGGGGTGAAACATTTTTTTTACTTTCCATGCACAGTGAAGACTGGATAGTATGTGTTGCTTTCCTAATGCTATACACGGTATTTGGCACAGAGTAGGTGATGAGTGAATATCTGTGAATGGATGCATGGATGCCCGAGTGAATGAATGAGGGATGGCCCCTATTTAAAAAAAAATTTTTATGTTTATTTTTTGAGAGAGAGGGAGCACAGGTAGGGGAGGGGGAGAGAGAGAGGGAGGCACAGAATCCGTAGCAGGCTCCAGGGTCTGAGCTGTTAGCACAGGGCCCAACGCGGGGCTCAAACCCATGAACCATGAGATTATGACCTGAGCCGAAGTTGGACACTTCACTGACTGAGCCACCCAGGCACCCCAGGGATGGCCCCTATTTAAAAGTATATAGATTGTGACCTTCTCGTGCACTATTTGTTTTCCCTGACACTAACAGAAAGCTCACTCAGTATTACTAGCAGGAACAGGGACTCTGAATGTGACTTTAACCCCTGAGCAATACCAACCTAAGAGCTGGCTCAAATGAGTAAGTCCCTAGAACTCATGTACAAATTCCAGTTGAGTTCTGTCTGTCTCTTCAGCCATCTTTTATTAATGCCCTGGGTCACAGTCCAGGTCCCACTAAAAATACAGCCTCTGCATTGTGGCAAAGGTGGAGACTGCTTAAGGGGCTTCCTAGTTTATTAAAAAGAGAATACTATTGAAATCTGAATACCTACACATTACCACAAATGGACTACAGATAAATAATTTCTCATTTTTGGTTTGAGTTTCCCCAACTGTAAAACAATTGTAAAGATCATCTATGAGGTCTCTAGACCCTATGTGCTCTGACATTTTGTCACTGGAGAGTCTGGGGAAAACAGCTTTTATGGGAGAAATAGTACTAGTCATCCCTGGAGGTCAAGATGACCTGAGCAATGTACTCTGCTCAGGTCCCAGAAGGCCCAAAGTGCCTTTATACTTGATCCAAAAAGGCAGTCTTGTAAGCTGTCCCAGCACCTAACTACTCTGTTCTGTAGGCCGAGATGAAAAAAATTCCAGACTTCTTTGGAAAGGGAGCCCAAATCCGAAACAACAATGCTCCTTGGATACAAGTAACATTTTCTTCTAGAAATAGAAAATGTCCTCTAGCTTAGTTATAATTTCTACAATCTGTTCTGCCAATTTTTTTTTGGTTTGTATAAATGCTATTCAGAGTTCTTTTGGCAAAAATGAAAATCTAGCTTATTTCTAATAGCCTGATAATTTTCATGGGATGTCCCATTTAAGAACAGATGAAAAAGTCACCCTAGAAGTCTTGTTATAAAGAAGTTAACCCTAATCATTCATTTATTATTGAAAAGTAATCCACCTTCTATTTAAAAGAAAAATATTGAAAGAGTTCACATGCCATAAACATTATTTTCTTCTTTCTCATTTGAAAACAAATCTTTATTTTCAGCTTATAGAGCAGTTATCTAGAACACATCATGCATAATAGAGCATATTAATTATTTTGCTTTTGAAAAATAGCTTCTCTCATACCAATCAACCAAATTCCATGGTAGAAGAGATCCACTGGCCTACCTGGTGAAACAATTTGGGCTCCCTGAAAGAAGACAGGAAAGAAAGATACCTGAATGACATACCAGTAACTAATCAAAAGGAAGGTAGCGACATTCTGGCCTATGTAGAAAGCATTTGTGTAACCAACTTAAGACATAACTGATAGCAATCAAAGTAGCTCCATCATGGGAGGGATTTGAGAGAGTTCAAGCCCAATATGTAAAATGAAAAAAAGCAGCCAAAAATTGTGTCATGCTATGCTGACAGTCTTAAGCAATCAATCAATCAGTCAATCAATACTTTACATGCTTGTGTAAGCCTCATGGAAAAGATGACACTGTCACATATACCTGTCTTGCAACATCATCCTCATGCTCTAATAATGATAATAATAAAACTAGGTAATATTTGCCAGGAAGTAAACCAAGCACTTTTTAATGCATTACTTATTATTCTCAAACCAGTCTGTAAGATAAGTATTTATATTATCACCATTTTGCAGAGGTACAACGTCAAGGCACAGAAGTGTTAGGAAATTTACCCAAGACCAGCAGGGAATAAAAACCTAGATATGAACACAAGCCATCTGACTGGTAACCACTTCCTTTATGCTACTTCTGGAGAGATGCTGATATGCTCTATGGTACATTAAAAATGGCTGCAAACTCTTTGCTGTTCTTCACATTGAGAGGTGAATTCTACTCCCCATCCTCTAGAACCTGGGTGAGTGACTTTCTTGACCAATAGAATGTGGTAGAAATGACACTATGGGACTCCTGAGGCTAGGCCATAGGAAGCCAGGCAGCTTTCACTTGGGCCTCTTGGGGCTTTCACACTGGAGTCTCCCTCTTGGAACCCACCCGCTACACTCTGAAAAGCCCAAGCTACAAAGAATGGCCATGTAAAGGTGCCCTATCAGTGTCCCTTGCTCAGCTGCCAGATGACAGCCAATGTCAACGACCAGCCATTTGAGCGATCCATCTTAGACATCTGGCTTAGTCCAGCCCTCAGATGATGGCAGTCCCAGCTGCAACCACATGAGAGATGCCCCAGGAAGAACTATCCAACTGAGCAGACAGATTACAGAACCATGAGAGATACAATAAATTGTTTGGTGCCACAAAGTATTTGGGTGGTTTGTCACACAACAAAAGAAAAATGAAAGAGAACCCCCCCTGCCCCCCCACACACAACATTTACAAATGAATTGTATTTAAAAGAATACTTACAAACAGACTTTTTAAAACACAGAACACATTTCCTCCTAGTTAGCGTTATAAATAGTTGTAAGGTTCCTAGACCATTTCACAAAAGTCTATTTAACTCACAGTGTAGCTTAATTTTGCAATGAAACTAGTAAGAAACAATATTGTTACATGACTAGCAATTAAGCTAAACAGATTAAAAATATGAGAAAATGAATAAGAACTACTTTTTAAAAAAATATACCTTGAATGTTTGTGCTTGGGGGAAAGAAGATTTAACTGTCAGAGAGAGGATACCTTTTTGGAGGTTCTGATGGCAATTTTCTGGTATCTTTCAAGACCTCTATAAATTGATAGAATCTTCTCTTCATTAAACCTAATCTCTGCAAAATTTATGTTTTTTTTTTTTTTTCCAAACCCATGTCAACTGTAATCAGGGGTATAAAAAAGGATTGTATAACAAATGTCACAAGAAGAGACAAAAGAAAAAATATTGTTGGTTGTTCAACAATAATGGTAGACAAAAGAGAACAATGGGCATAAAAAGGATATAGTGGGATTTGGTCGTTTGCCTCATACAATGTCCATTTACCTTTCCCAGAAAAGAAATATCCTGACTTTCCTTTAGGAATCACCTTTTCTTTCACACTACACCCACATCACTTGGCCGCAGGGGGCACTACATTTGCCTGTTGGGTGACCTGATGGCATCTAGTACCTCAGCTTATTCACTACCTATGACCTTCAAAAGTGATTGAGTCAAAGTTGTGCCAGTTTAGGTCCTGAAAGTGGAGCTAGCATGACAATGAGGCTGAGACAATTGTGATTTCTGGATCTGCTACCACCATCCACCATCATACAATGGAGAAGGAGATCCTGGCTCAGAAAGAAAACAGTACTAGAGGAGAATAGAACCAACCAACCTGGGGTAGAGAGAACCCTGCCTACTTGATGGAGGCTCTGCATCAGGTAGTCCCTAAATGGTAGCCTTATTCTGAAATTCCCATCACATCTGTTCATGTATTTCATTGGGCTTAATCCAGTTTAGGTTAGGTTGTCTGATACTTGCAACTGAACATGTTCTAACGTGTAAGGTCAGTAATGACAGCTGCTTTGAGAGACACACCCTCCCGAATTCATTGGCTTCACATTAACATTTATTTCTCAATCACATTTCAGTCTAAATACCAGTTGATGCGATGTAGTGTTTTGGGACTTTAGTCTCGTATTTCTTATGGAGATATAGGTCCTTGTAGTCTTCTCCATTCAGGTGGTAGATAGAAAAAAAAAAAGAGTAAGATTTGAGTGTGGGAAGTCTTCAAGGGTCAGGTCTTCCTGTCACTTTCATATGCTATTGCTCAGAATTCATAGCCACCTAACTGCAAAAAGTCTAGGAAGCATAATTCAATGTGTGTCAGGAAGTAGAAGAAAAGACAGACATTCATGGGTACTGGCAGTCTTTGCCACTGCACCCGGTCTGGGACCCCTTGGTGATACTGAGTGACCTCAGTCAAGCCTCAGTATGGCCAAAGATTCACAAGCTAAAAAGGTAAGTAATCTAGCCTCTTCTCCTCCACACAAACCCAGTTTACACTGGTGGAAGGGAGTCAGGAAAACAATAATAAACACTTCCATTCAGAGGGGTGAATAAATGGGAGGCATTTAGGTGAATAAATGGGAGGCATTTAAAAATTTTCCCGGGCACACATTTGAAGGTCCCCGACCTAAAGATGAGGGTTTTTTCTCACTTTGATTAGGCCCTGATTCTGCTCTCTGGGAAGAACTTTTAGGTCAATATTTTTGTGGCCTCTAGATCCACCTTCCATGAAGTCGTTCCTTGTCTATCAAACACCATGGTTACAACTAAAGTAAGTATTGAAAAGTGTACCCTGGGGGGAGGGGGTGTGTCTCAGTCAGCATCTCCCCAGTAAACAGGTGGCAGACTCAAATGAGGATAATTTAAGGGGTATTTACTTACAAAGGGATGATTGACAAAGGTGGGGAAAGGGAGCGGAACAACACAGAAGAAAGCAGACATCAAGGCTTGGTAGCTGGAGAGTTTCTCACACCTCTAGGCTCCAGAATAGGAGACAGGAGAGATTACCTGAGCCCAGAAAAAAAAAAAAGAGTCTTGTAAAGAAGGCTATTCTGAAAGAAGTGTCAGCCTCTGCAACAGAGGCACACACAGCCCAAGACAATCTTGCAGACAAGGAGCCAGGGGAGTAAGTCCTGTACCTCTCTTTCTTTCCTTTCCTCTGGGCCCCTGCTGAAGGGGCACTTCCTCCCAGCCCACCCCCTTCTGTGGCTCTTGCTTCTCACTGTATATTCTCCTAAGAAGGAATGTGAGAAGCAGAGAAGAGGCATGTTATATGATGATGTAAAGGGCCATGAATGAGACTAGGGACACTTCTACTTTTAATTCTGAAAAATATTTTAGATTAAACCTGGAATAATGAGATAGGATAATAGAAAATGTGAGGAAATATTAATTAAAAAGGAAAAGGCACATGGAATATTCCAGAATTGACTTTGTGAAGAAAATGTGATCTGAACCTTAGGTGTTCAAATGAAGAAGCTGAGAATTTACAAACAGGGCATCTTTTTGAGACACATTGAATGGACCACCAGCTAATTGTTTTAATTATGCTTCGCTTTTGTTAGCTACACATAGTTCAGATCACACCTAACCTCTCACAAAAAAGACACAGATTATGATTCATCTACTTCCAATTAGCATATTTCTTTCTGCTAGCTGAAATACTTCTGACACCCTGTGAAAAGGAAATTCTTGAAAAATCTTTGCACATAGCAAGTCTGTCCACTTGGAAACACATTTGTGTACTTTACATTTTTGTACATTTTTCAATTTAAAGTGCTTTATACATATAATTTCAATTAATCTCCCCAACACTATAATGTTGTCAGTATTACTTCCATTTGTACTAAAATGAAGGTGAGCCTTTGAGTGGTTAAACTACCTACCCAAAGATGAGGAAAGGTTACAGATCCAGGCGACCTGTGTACTTTTATTTCACTTCACTTGTAAGTAGCAAAAACTTCTGTCTCATTGTCCAGAATGCACGATGTCTCATAAGATCTGGAGATATTCCTACAGCCAGGTTATCTGGCTGCCCCAGGTCCCACTATTGGAATGAGACTTGCTCACATTTGCCTGTCTTAATTCTTACCTCTGTGGCCCCTTTTAGTGCCATGCACACAGTATTCTTTCAGTAAATCCCTATTAAATTGAACTTAAAATTCCCAAGGGAGTGTTTGCACAGGGTAACATTCCTGCAGAAAGCATCTCCCCACTCCTCCATACACATTAATTACTGAACTCTGCAAAAATGTTTTTATTCCTTGGTATAAAGGCTTTAGTATTCAATGCTCTCCAAAATCTAGTTCGAACCTTCTTTTTCAACTTTAATTTTTACCACCTCTTCGGCTCTGGCCAGATGTCCTGCAATCATACCACATATATCCTTGACTCCCGGGCTTTGGTTATTCCACACCCCCTGCAGGAATGTACTCCCTCTCTAAATTCTACCAGAATGCCTTGATCTCTCCCTGGACTAAGGACAGTGGTTGTTTTCTCTCCTTGTATCAGAGTTCAGCCCATGAAACAGAAACTGCCTCAGTAGTTCCAGCAAGACATAGATTTACTCCAGGTATTTCAATACTGGAATATATTTGGAAGATCAGGAGGCAGCCACTCTTGTATTGGTTGTAAAATTGTAACACTTGTCTTAGTTAAATTTAGCAGGGGGGAAACTGGCCCTATACTAACCTCTTAACATTCACCAACCTGATGACTACACATTCAAATGCAAAGTCCAGCCACCATCAAACTGTTGAAGCTTGTTTGGCAGCAGCAGAAATATAGCTTCTTTCCCACGTTGGCATCCAAATCTCATGAATGCACCCAATTTGGTAAAACTTAATTTGAATTCACAATTCTAGCTGAATAGGAGTCTGGTAAAGCCTTTTTTAGCCTTTCTATCTTTAGGACAAACATAAGGAGGGGAACACGGAGAGTAAGAGTACTTATCTAGAGGCTCCTGGGTGGCTCTGGGTGGCTGGTTGGTTAAGCATTGGACTTTGGCTGAGGTCATGATCTTGCCATTCCCGAGTATGAGCCCCACACCAGACTCCATGCTAACACCTCAGAGCCTGGAGCCTGTTTCAGATTCTGTGTCTCCCTCTCTCTCTCCCTCTCTGTCCCTTCCCTGTTCATGCTCTCTCTCTTTCTCTCTCTCTCTCTCTCTCTCTCTCTCTCTCTCTCTCTCTCTCTCTCAAAAATAAACAAACATTTTTAAAAATGAAAAAAAAAAGAGTACCTATCTAAAGCCTCTATCACACTCTTTTTGGTGATTAACATGCCTTTGATCTATATTTTGTTATATGTCCTATCCTTCTACTTATGAGACTATGTTTCCTGAGACCAAATACCTTTCATAGATTAATTTTGTCTAATGAACACTGATGCAGAACTTCCCATGTGTTCCAAGAGTTTTGCAAATATTAATTCACTTAATTCTAGTAACAGCCCAAGGAAGTAGGTACTATTATTATTTCCATACTCAAGATAATAAATTTGAGGTACAGAGATGTTAACTAACCCACTTAAGGTCCCACAGCAAGAAAGGACTGAGATTTGATCACAAGAAGGGTGTCTCAATGGTCCATCTTTTTTTACCCATGATGTTTTGTTTTTTATAGTGAACAAAATAAGAGCCCAAAGTGAATCGAATGATTGTGTGTGTGTGTTAGCACTCTTGGACCTAGTAGCATGCCACTCTACATGGTCTAAAGTGTATTTTGTCTCTAACTCTCTCAGTCTCTAAATGGTCAAAAGTGTATTTTGATGAAACTAATGATTGAATGACATAAACTTTTTTTTTAATGTTTATTTATTTTTGACAGAGAGAGAGAGAGAGAGAGAGAGAGACAGAGCATGAGCGGGGGAGGGGCAGAGAGAGAGAGGGAGACACAGAATTGGAAGCAGACTCTAAGCTCTGAGCTGTCAGCACAGAGCCCAACGTGGGGTTCGAACCCACAGTCTGAGACATCATGACCTGAGCTGAAGTCGGACACTCAACCGACTGAGCCACCCAGGTGCCCTGAATGGCATAAACTTTTGCATATTATTATGCATCACTTGATTTCAGAGAATATCTAACTTTAGTTCTTTACATACATTTAAAAGTATTTTGTTTCATTTTATTTATTTTAGGGAGAGAGAGCAAGTGAGGGGCAGAAGAAGAGAGAGAGAATCCCAAGCAGACTCCACACTCAGAGTGGAGCCTGATGCAGGGCTCTATCCCATGACCCTGGAATAATGACCTGAGATGAAATCAAGAGTGGGATGTTCAACCACCTGAGCCACATAGGCACCCCTAAAAGTATCTTAAATAACAAATGTAATGTATTCCAAATTGAAAATATTTAAAAAATTGAGAAAATATTCAAACAATGTAGAAATGTATAATTTAAGAATATATATATTCTTATATAAGAATATATATATTCTTATATAAGAATATAATTCCCCCATCAAGGCCCACATCCTACTAGTCTCCAGCTTTCAAAACTTTTTATGGAAACATAACACACACACACACACACACATACAAACATACACACACACACACACACACACACACACATTACATATATATATATATATATAGTACTTCTTCTCCCATATTGAATTATATTTATACACATGATATTGATAATTGGCTTTGCTACTTAATTACATAAGATTTCTGATTTTTTTCAGGGGCACCTGGGTGGCTCAGTCAGCTGAGTGTCTAGCTTCAGCTCAGGTCATGCTCTCATAGGTAGTGAGGTCAAGCCCAGCATCAGACTTGCTGATGTCAGCACAGGGTCTGCTTCAGAACCTCTGTCCCCCTCTGCCTCTTCCCCTCTCCCATTTGAGCTCTATCTCTCAAAAACAAATGAGCATTAAAAAAATATTTCTGTTTTTTTTTTTTTTTTGTACGTATATGTTCTTTCTAAGGGCAGTGTAGTATTCCATTCTAGATGGAATTTTGTATCATAATTTACAGTTTGCAAAGCATCCTCATATTCATCACCTCATGGCCCAAAAGCTTTGGTTAAATGGATCCGTGTTTATTTTAATTAAAAAGAAGGAATCAACATTTTTGACATTCAATCAATCATAATCAATTATTTCCACATTACTAGTCTCTATGAATGTGACCTAAGAGCACCAAAGAAGCTAATCACTATGATCTGAATTTTTTGGTATTTTAAAATATTTTTTATGAGTGACTCCATCAGTGAGAGACCAGTAGGTAATAAGGATTTGATGTGTTTCTACTTCTGCTGTGATCCTGGTGAGTTATGGAGCACCAGTGGGGAGGGGTAGATTACAACAGGCAATATTTGGCCAGAAGACTGAATTTCCCTCCTCAGACTTCATCTGAGTTGTGACACTTTCCCTGATTTCATAGGAAATTCCTTGGGGACTGAGAAGGAGTTGAAAAAGCTGGTTCAGTGATGGCTGTAAGTAAGTGTACTTTATACATCAGCCAAATGGGGGAGGGCAATGTTTTGTTAACATCTCTCCTACTCGGTGCTCCAATGGAATACCCAAAGTCCCTGCTTCTTTTTTGTGCTAGCAAAGCAGCAAGTTTTTTCTTCACTAGGAAGATTCATCTCCTGCAGAAAAAGAACACTCCTTGCATTGCTATAACCTTTCCTTGAGACACTTAAGGTCCTGTAATTGTTCAGATGCAAAATACAGAGTTGCCAACTCAGTCCATCTGACCTTCTCTTACACACCCTGTTTGATTTTAAACCATCCAAAATGGCTTGAAATTTATACCATTTCACCATTAGAGTAGGCCAAGGCCCTAAGAGGCTTTTGCCACTCTTTTCAAACATACATAGAATACCTGAAGGGGCTCTCTTTAGCTCCTCTCTCTGTCTCCCATTGCAACAGCAAGCATTAGGGACATGTAATTCTGGCCAAATTATGGCTCAGCCAAGACATGCCTTTACACGAATTTTTCAGTATACATAATAACATTAAGAAAAACAAACAAACAGTCTTCCCTATTAAGATGACACTCTGCATAGATATTGAAAAGAAAGTAGAAAATTCAGTGTGACCAAAGATCATCATAGGATATTCTAGACTTCGTCGTGGAAGAAAAAGCAAGGCAACTAAAGTGGATGGATATGAAAAAATCAGGGCAGAAGGCAAAGAAGATAAAATGTGGTAGGAGTTTTAACTATGGCTTTACAATCCCCAGGACTGTGTGTGTGTGTGTGTGTGTGTGTGTGTGTGTGTGTATGTGTGTGTGAGTGTATGTGCTGTGTCTGTGTCAGAAAGAGCAGAATTGTGTGTGAAATTTCAAGTTTCACTCTTTCTAGTAACATTGCAATGTCTCCATATGACAGGACTTGAATTGTTTCACTTTGACTAAACTATAGAAAGGAAAGCCGCCTGGAGAATACTGCATTGCACACAGCAGAGAGGATGGCCTGTGCAGAAAGGTAAGGAGCGTGATAGATGGGTAAAGCCTCGGTGGCACTCTGCCAGCCCGCGAGAAGTATCTGGCACATCTGCAGCATCACCAAGTGGTCTCTGATTTAGCAAAAGCATCATAAAGATATTCGGTGTCGTAAAAGTAACACTTTATTTAACCTTCCTGTACAAACTTTAGGAGCATTAATCTGTCACAGTAGGCTCTATCTTGTACATGTAAATGGATGAGACTCTGTAATCAAATTCTAAATGTGTATTTGTAGCAATATGGCTTTTCAGAAGAAAGTATGATGGGAAGCAACAGACAGAGCAGGGGACAATTAAAGGGATAGCACCATGCTCAGTGAGACCTTTTACTCCCTGACTGGAATTTCCCAGGACTACACTGATTTCTGAATTTTCATGTTTATTTACCAGCTAGCATAACTTTATTGGGACCCCACAAGGCCTCTCGTACTCTATCACCTGCAATGGGAGACTCATTTAGAGAGAAAACTTGCATGGATGTGATTCAGGAAGCATTCTAATTTCCTTTCGATACCAGCTCCAATTATGGATTGCAGCTCTGTATTCGAAATATTTTGAGTCTGAGAACAGTCCTAAAGAGAAAATGCTTTGTGAATCTTAGACTTGAAAAGGGCAGGCCGCAGCTTCAGGTCTTGGGATTTTTGGCTCAGTGCTGTTCCCACCCAGATTGTCCCAGGGAGAAAGGAGGCATTTGCAGATGCTGCCAGGCCCACGGGATATTTGCCAGTCTGTTAGGAACTTATGATTTAGGAAGCCTTAAATTGCAGCCACCAGAAACAAATTCCTCAAGACCAAAAACAAAACTCTTCAATTGCTTTTGTATAAAAAACATTCCCTGTCAGGGTGGAGGCAGAGGAGGAAGGCCATGATCAGGATTTGACTTCTGATTAGAAGAACAAGGATGTGTTAAATGATACAGATACGAATAATATCAGTCCATTTTCCCCCTTAAAAATCTTTGCAAGATTTGCATACGTGTTTATTGTGCAAAACATGTGCATCTTGCCTGGAATATATTTCATTGTGTAGCATATGGTTCCTTTCAGCAAAGGATCTTAAATGACTTTAACAGAAAGAGCTCCTCCTTTCATTCACTCCCAGAGAGTAAGGTGCTATTTAAGAGGCAATAACTCTTTCCTGAGGGCTCCACTTAGGCTCTTAGTAACCGACTTGTAACTTGCACGCCCATCAGTTTTTCTCCTGTTACTCCCTCTTGGCAGGGCAGGCTAGACCCAGCTGCCCTGGGCAACCTAGACCCTCAAATCCATAATCGAAAGCAGGAGTGTCTCTCGCTCCGTCTAGGTTTGAGATTCCTGAAGGGAAAGCCAGAGGAATTATAACCTAGGGCGGCTCTGTCCAATAGAAATATATTATGAGCCACAAACATGAGCAACATACATAAGTTTGTATTTTCTAGTAGGTATTTTAAAAAGTAGAAAGAAACAGGAGAAATTAATTTTATATATTTCATGAAATCTGCTATATTAAAGACACTGTCATTTTAACATGTAATCACTGTAAAGATTATTAATGAGCTACTTCCCATGCTTTTTTCAGCATATATTTTATTCTTATGGCACACCTTAGTTTGAACTAGCTACATTTCAAGTTCTCAGTAGCCACATGTGACTTGTGGCTACTGTATTGTATAGTACGGTTCTAAGGAGAGTGCTGATGGTGAGCCAAAGAATTATAACCAAGTGAATTTTATTCTCTAGCATAAGAGACACACATCAGGGACTGAGCTATTGGTAGTGATGGTGATGATGACAATGGTGGAGGTGGTGGTCTACTAATCATTGTAGGCTGTCAATTCCCAACAGTTTCCTAAATGGTAAATAATATTTATTACTTTTTCAAGTTTTTAATTAATTAATTAAAAGAGAGAGAGAGGCAGAGAAAAAGAGGGAGAGAGAGAGGATCCCAAGCAGGCTCTGCACTACCAGCACAGAGCCCTATGCAAGGCTTGAACTCATGAACCAGGAGATCATGACCTGAGCTGAAATCAAGAGTCAGATGTTTAACTGACTGAGCCACCCAGACACCCCAGTAATATTTGTTATGTCATGAAAAGACTGAAGAAGCCCAGACCCAGGATACTCGAGGAATGTGGAAGAGACTAGTGAATGGCAGCAAGGAGAAGCAGATAGTGGTAGGTGAATGATGGAGTGTCTAAACCCAGGGTACTGGGTCAATGATTCTGCATTTTCACACACTCCTACTGTTGAGTCAGGTGCAGTGTTAGGTCCATCGCATCAGCTGTGGATACGAAATGGCCTCTGAGCCACTATAAAATTAATGCCATTCCCTAGGCAGCTAACTTACTACCACAGAAGTGAAGTTGAAGGTGAAAACTGTTGAAAACAAATTTAAACAAACAAGGAGAGATGTACATTTGGAGACAATCCTCCACCCTGAGTCTCGAATATAAAGATTATGTGACAACCTGTGCGCAGGCCTTTGGAGCGCGAATTTTCTGGCACAGTCCCTGAGGTGTCTTGTGCCTCTGGAGGTGTGCCCCTAGAGATCCTGCTCTGTGCTCATCTGGATGTTTTGGTCTAGAAAAATAAGTTACCCAAAATGAAGAAAGCATAGACCACAGGTAACCTCATTTAGTGGAGAAGATGAAATCCGTGCCACAGGTTTTCAAGATACTGTGATGCAAGTAGATGTGAGACCCATAAGCCATACGGAAGAGGAAGTCAGAGGGGAAAGGCAAGGCAGGAGTTAACATTGAGCAGAAATTCAATGAGGTTGAGGAGTACTCCCAGAGGGAGAGTGGGAGCGGCATCCCGGAGATGCAGTCCTACTTATTCATCTTATAAATTGTGCTGACAGCACACCAGCACTTCTTAACTGAGCTACAGGAACACACATCCAGTCAAAAAACTGAGTCATTTGGCATTAACAAGATGTTCACATGCCAAAACATGGCCTGACCCACATCACTCTTTTGTACACCAAAATATAATATATATTCATTCTAAGAAGTGATGAGAAGCAGTAAAAATTTTTCTTCTTCTTCTTTCCATGGCAGCAGTCTTGCTCCACACCCAGCATTCTGTGCAATTTACACGTGGGAAAGATTGAAAAGGTCATGTGACATCAGCTCAGCCCACACATTGGAATGGGAGTCTGTTGGCAAACTGCAGACTCTTGGTCCTGCAAAATTAATTGAGATGGGAACATCGACCTTGAGAATGTGTCTTTTTGTTTTTACGATGCCTTTTAGAAATATGGCATGAATACCCCAAAGTACACACTTAAGAGTATGAATTCCAAATTCGGTAGGGGAGAAGAGAGAGAAACGTGTAGAATGGAGGAAAGGAAAAGACAGCATACCATTTCTCAAGATGTGACTCTTCACACCTCTTTTTCCTCACCAGAGAGCACTGAATGTTGATAACAATTGTGGAGACTCTGAGGCCTCTCGGTATTTTGGAGAACATTTCGCAAAGCAAACTTTAGTCATGTAAAATGGGTAAACATGATGTGAAATGTATTAACACATTTGGTGAATTCTGCAAATATATTTTTACACAATTAGCTTAATTATTTAGATACATATTAAACCTTCCTTGCCTCAAGCAATTTAACATGGAATGTAATTTCACATATTATCACAAGAAAAACACATTTATAGGAAATCTGTGTCTTTCCTTTCATAATAACACTTCAACCCATCATTATTTGAGATATAAATAGATAGTTTATATTTCAAGGATGATGAGCACTGTATTTCTAGATAAAGTGTCTCCTAATCCAGGGAGCAGGTGGCCCCCTAAAGCTCTCTGGTCATCAGTTATATTGAAATAGACTCTGATTCTGCTCCATCAGCAATACCATAACCATATACAAAACAGGGTGCCCCTACCTCATTCCAAACTGAAAAGATTTGTTATCATTTTGAAGGGACTTTATTTGTTTTTTGTTTGTTTATTTATTTTGAAAGAGGCAGAGACAGCACGAGTGGGGGAGGGGCAGGAAGTGAGGGACAGAGAGAATCCCAAGCATGCTGCACGCTGCCAGCACAGGCCCCCACATGGGGCTCGAACTCACAAAACTGTGAGATCATGACCTGAGCCAAAACCAAGAGGCAGAGGCTTAACCGACTGAGCCAAGACAGCAGTATTTTGAAGGGACTTTGGAAGTGAAGAGCATGAACTAATTCAAAAAGAGTTGTGAAGGAGGCAGGGATGATTGTAGTTCTCCATATTCCTATGCTTGCAAAGCAACACTGGTTACTTTGAAAATCTTCCTCAGTAGTGATTGTTTATTGTCTTCCCATTAATATTTTCAGGGGACCATGTGTAGCATCGTTTCCTGACAGGGAAAATTATTTTTGGAAGTCCCTTCTATCACTCATCTTTTCAACAACAACAAAAGAAGCATTAATGATAGGAATATCTTATGCTTGTATGGTGGTTAAAAGATTTTTAAAGGGCTCCCACATACATTACTTTATTCTGAAACAACTCAATGATCTAGGCAATGCTTAGTATTGGTCATTTACATTTGGGGAAATTCCATTTTACAAAGGGAAAAATAAATCATAGAAGTAACTTGTCATAGTCACTTAAACTGTGACCACACAGACTGAAATATTTTTATAGACTATATTTTTGGCATTTTCCTATATGACAAGCAATAGCATTTTGAAGTGAAGGGGAATCTAATATACACATATAAGTATATACACACGAATCATTCGAAAATTATCTTATTAATTCTTAGTTATGTAGATTTGATCTCAAAAACAATCACCTTTTCTATAATTTGTAATTTAAGAGCTCCTAGAGGTAGTAATATGAGGAAATTCTCTGCCTAAGGGAAGGGATGGGCAAAGAGAACAGAACAGTAGCGTCCCAAGCTGAGGCCCCTGTGAATGGTACCCTGCTGGCCTTAAAAGACTTTTTTGGGGGGTAGAAACAAGTCACACAGGAAGAAAGACCCTTTGACTCCATTTGTATTGCTTTTCGTTTAGAACTAAATGAGGGAGGATGAGAAAAATGTCTCTTCACTACTGTGGGTATGTAGCAGGTAATGAATGACTCAAGGAGTGGAAGGCAGGGCTCTGTCAGGGAATCTGAAGGGAGAGGAGAGGAGTGGGGGCATTAGGGAGGTGGGGGGGGAGGTGGTGGGGGGTGGTGGGGGGTGCGGGAGGTGGTGGGGGATAAAGAAATGTACCTCATGTGCAGCTCAGGTTGGTGTTAATGTCAGTTTAAATCCTTTTCCACTCAACAGCCCAGCCTTGAGAAGGGGCTCTAGCTGCCAATCTGACTGAGGGGTTGACAGGTCAATTAGAAAAGATTCTGTTTCAGTGAAGATCCAGGGGTAGAAGAACAAGGAAGCCACCGACCTCATATACCCTGAAAAGGCAAGCCCACTGCCCTCCCGACCACCAGGCAGCAGAGCTGACCTCGGACTTCCCATTTTTGAACATGCTCATTCTCTACAAACCTGAAGGTCCCTGACTGAACTGTTTGCAATGTTGAAGCCCAATTTTAAATCTTGTTTATCTGAAGGAAAACGTTCCTTAGTCAGTGAATGAGCCTAGCTGACAACCCAGTGATCCCCTCTCACTATGGGTTAGTAACGCTCTCCTCCTCATCCAGGTGCATTATCTCCGAGGAATAATTTTTTTCAGTGCCTGTATGTGAAAAGTGGTCATTGTGTGTGTGGCAGAAACTGCAATATCCCCTAGCTATTCCATTTGCCCCCTTGCAGTTAGGTGGGGCCATTGCAACTAATCGAATGAAACGTGTGTGGAAATGACATGTCACTTCTGAGCCACAGCATGGAAAGCTGCACATGGGATTCTCAATTCTCTTCCTGTAATGGCCACTCAGGAAGCCTCGTGTTCCAGGGGAGGAGCTACAAGATAGCTGGGCCTCGGTCAGGCTGGTTTTCTGAGTGACCGTGTGGAGCTGCCCCTCTCCCTCACTCACGTCGAGTGCGGCCCCTAAGTACAAACAGATTTATGTGAGCTTCAGCGCTGAAATTTCACCAGTTACCCCCACAGACCCTAGCCCTTCCTCACTAATGCAGTAGAAAAGCTACAACTTTGGCAGTATTCTAAGGCGACCAAATTATGAAATGAAGACCCACATCAGGAGCCGATAAAAATATGTCTGTGTTTGCAGATTTGAGGTTTGTCCTTTTCTGCTACAGCTCTGATGTAAAGAATTTAGCAATAGAGAGACAAGCTGAAATTAAATGTTCAGTAGAGGGCCTTTTGGAGACTCACAGCACTAAGGTTGCCAAATTTGGTATTTCACCTACTAAACATATCACACATTTGTCCATTCTCTCCAGTTCTACTGCTGTTAGCTGAAGCCACTGTTGTCTCTCATCCAGGCTGTGGCATTCATTCTAGGTACCCTCTAATCCACTGGCCTCATTTCAGCCCAGGTCCTTTTCATCACCCCCCACCCTCATTAGAAATCAGCAGTAGGTTCTCACTGCTCTTAGAATAAATTCCAAAATACTGACCATGGCTCCCAAGGCTCTATGTGAATGGATGACAAGGACAAGAAGCATGAAAAGTCATCCCACCTAACTTACCCTGAGGTTCCAAAGGGCTCTTGAGGCCAACTTAATCTGTGGCCTAACCAGCTGGTGGAGGTTTATTTCTGGGTTGAAATCAGAGTATTTGGCAAAAACCTATTTAGTGTTAGCAACACTCATTTCCAAAACTGCGGATGGGGGGAGGGGAGGAAATAAAGACATGGTTACAGTGAAATGGACTAGCATTTATCCAAGCCTCGTGCCTCCATACAGTTTAGCCTTTTGGTGAAAGTTACTTTTTAGAACTCATTTGGATCTTGCGACCTTCCTCGTAAGACTGTCTACTAGTCCTTACATAACACTCATGGCCCTGCATGTTCTGTGTCCCCAAAATGCACCATGCCCTTTCACAACTTATTTATATGTGCGTTTGGGGGAGATGGGAGCTGGAAGGCCATTTTCCTCTTTTCATTTTCTATCCCCTTCATCACTCTCAAGACTTAATTTCAATGTTTCCTTTTTGTGGATACTGTCTTGAGTCTCTTACTTGATTGAGCTCTCCCAAGCAATGGATTAATAGTTGGGAACCAGGGTCAACGATGAGATACTACACTGATATCACTGTACCACATAACATTATTAAATATGATATATCATTATGTCTATATTACATCACATCACATCCTATCCTATCCTATCCTATCCTATCCTATCGTATCATTATGTTTCTTCTTAGACTGTGAGTTACATGAGGACAGGAACACCGTATTGTCTAGCTCATTATCTCTTGTTGTTCCTCAAATCCACAGACCAGTTCTAACATCTAATGTATACTGTAAATTCTCAAGAAATGCTCTTTTACCTGCCTTCCTTTAGGATATTTTTAGAGGAGAAAGTATATACTAAGGGGATTATATATATATTTCTTTTTTCTTTTGATTCTTACCCTGAATGATTACAACACAAAAACTTCCTAACAGACATTACTTATAAATGACTTATTCCTAAAGAGGGATGTTATTACTTCACTCAGTGTGCTATTTCTGAGGTTCCCCGAGGTCCTTGAATGCCAGGAGGAGGCAAAGGGTGAAGTGCTGCTGGGAACCACTCTGAGCAATAAAAATGGTGTATCTGCCATCTAGTGGTAATGTTGTATAAATGCACCGGGACTTGATTAAAAAAAATCTCGAGGGCCATCCCAAGGTGAACACAGAGTAAAAATAATCCGTAACGTGTGTTGAGCTCCTCCTATGTATGTCTCAGACACTGTGCTATGTGTTTTATGCGGATTACCTCCTTTTGTATTCAAGGCAATAATACGCAGTAGACCCTATCTTTACACCCATTCTAGAGATGAAAAGTTTGAGGCACTGAAAAGTTAAGGTTTCAAACCTTGGTAGCCCAGCTTCAGAACCTACATCTTTAAAGACCACAGTATAATAAAAGATGGTCAACTGACATAAGCTCTATGAAGAAACATCAATTTCTGTGTTAATATATAAAACAATTAAAATGTGTTTATAATTTTAGAGTTGGAAAAATACTTTCACATCTGTTTTATTTTTACAACAACCCAATTGCTGTTAACCTTGAGTTACAAGGAGATGGAGAAACTCTATCTCATGAGAAATGAAATAATTGCATAAGGTCTCAGAGCCAGGATCCAGACTTCACTTTCAGTCACCAAACTCCATACTGTATCCACTGCATTATATTTTAAGTGTGGTAAAGACAAAATGTCACAAAGGGGTTTTATAAGCTTATTTTTTTTAATGGACTTTAATTATTCAAATGGTTAGTGCCCCAGTTTCCTTGGAGGTTGAGTAAATCGAGTGTTTTGAAGAAGAGCCTGTGACCGTCAGAGCACAAATGGCATACAGTTGCCAATTCTCTTCTCTCCTAGAGGCTCTCCTGTGCTGAGCGCTCCATTGATTAGAACATTCCATCTATCAATAAATCACATAACAGGCACCAGCTTCCAGACCCAAATAAAAGCCTCTCACTCTCTAAGCGTGGATGACATGTCCAGTTTAAAATATGTTTGTACTAAAATAAAAATGTTTGTACTGTCTTGATCATCACCAAATAACTGACTGCCAGTTCTTCCTAGCATTGCAAACCTTGAGAGGAAACCTGCTCAAACACTTGCTCCCCTGTCACTGGGGAAGCTCAAACTAGCTCCTGTTCTACCGGTGCTCAGATCAGGGCTACATGTAACTTTATGACACAAATCTCAGCTTCTGGTTATAGGATATGTTTTTTCCCTTCATCAAAATGCCCTGTTTATTCTGGCCACCATTCAAGTGTTCTCATCTTGCCTCTATGCAATACTCCATTCTATTCCTTCTTTTATAATATTTATGAAGATCCTCTTTTGTAATCCCCAATCTCAAGCATCTTGCAATCTAGTAGGAATGCCTGTACAAATTAAATTAATAGAGAAGATAATTACATATTGTGCTCAGTGACAGGGAAGGAAGTAAACAGCCGAACGATGGAGAATTACAGAGCTAAGGAGCACCTGTCTTTCTGGGCATTAGAGATGAGACCTGAAAGCGTAAAGGTGTCCAGAGGTATGGGGAGTTACAATTAGTGGGAATGTCTGCTTGAGCTCCTTCCAGACTAACTTCTATGGACTGTCACTGGAATCACGGCTCTAATCTCCTTCCCACCTTCTCATCTTCCCACCTATCCTTGGATCTCTTGGCACTTATGATCTATCAGTGCACATCCTTACATAGATTTATGCATCCCTGACTCTTATATTTGTGCATCAGGCTTACATGTAAGCTCTTTAAAACTCGATTTTCAAAGTTCTTCATATTTATAACACTCTTGACTGCCTTGGTGTGATGGAGCAAGTAAGAGAAAGGTAACAGGCAGATTTTGTGGTGAGAGAAAGGAAGTGGGAAAAGGGTGAATATACCTGTAAAAAAGATTCTGGAGAGACAACGGACTTGATTACAGAAGGCTCAGGGCAGGTGAGAGTTATATGATTACAATATTGGCAAGTAAAATCTCTAAAGAGGATGAATTTCAAATGATATAAAACTTGTTCTAGCACATGGATGATTTTGAATTACTTGCATTTTGTGACATCAGATGAGAATTAAACTCTTAAATATTTTGCTGCCCACAGAAATCATCTCTTTATCACAGCAGTGACAAGTGTGTGGGCTGTTTTTGGTGAGGTGCATAGAGCCTCAATTACCATCCCTTCATAGAGAATAGATTATGTGAAGAAGAATTCAAAGTGTTGCTATCAAAGTAGCATTTTCATATTCAATAATTTTGTGCTTCGTGTTTTCAAGTCCTATACCCTCACGTTCCTAATCCCTCCCAAAATATACAAACATAAAAACGATGACCCCAAATACTCATTTTTCTTTATTCTTCTTAGGCTAGCAGAGCCAGAAAATCCTTCACAGAAGAGACAAGCCAGATTATATTCAACCTCACGCACCATCAACACAGTTGTCAGCCATGTACATGTTCATTACAGGGACGATATAAGAAGTAAAGTGAACACAGCTGGATTTTCAGATCCCAGGTTGAGTCTGCAGGGCTGACTGTTAGAAACATCATCTTTTCACTTATACACTGAGAAAATTTGATCTGGAAGTCATTGAGAGAGAATATGGAAGCCCCATGATGTCACTCTTACTGAGTGACTTTTCTATTTCTGAGCTATGGTTCAACACAAATAACTGGCAACATAAGCAAAGTGATTATTGAAATAATATTTATAGATATACAGTTACATAATGTTCAAGGTCTTGTAACAGATGTTTCTTTCAGATAATTCATAATCCTAGGTATTTTTGAAAATAATTAATTACAACCTTAAAATTTGTATCTATTCTTTCCTCTTCTTTGCCACTTAAAAAAAAAGCTACCGTTTTTCTCTTACCAAAAAAAAAAAAAAACTCTAGCTAAATAAGACTCATCATGATAGAAATGTAATTAATAGTTATATTAACAGCAGTAAAAGAATTGCTCTAATTGTTTGTCTTTTATGGATATTTGGTTGAGGATTGAATTTTTATTGTGTTTATTTTTAAATGTCATATTTAGAATTATTTTGTTTGAGATCTTAAACAAGTAGACCTTTGTTTTTGTTCCAGAAGTTACTGAAATGCAAGCCAAAGTAGTCCATATGCTTTCTTTTTTACTTAACTGCTTAATCCAACCATTCTCCTCAAGAAAAGAAGATCATTTCATTCATTCTTTACTGCTGATTTAATTAATTGATTCTCTTCATGGAGGACATGAAATCGATATTTCGAGACTAGTTCCCTGAAAAAGGAATGAATTTAATATCTACATATATATGTCTTTCCATCACTCACACATCTTTCTCTCCCTCCCATTATATAATGTCTTAAATAGCAGGCATTGACCTGGAAATGTTACAAAACACACGAGTTACATTCTGGACACTTAGATCAAAGCAGAGTGTCTCTGCATTGTTTCTTCCATTCTCTAAATGTTTCAAGACTCCATTTGATGGTGGAGGCCTTTCATCTCATCTGACTCAGTTCTCTGCCATGAAAACATTCTTGGAGAAATGTATTCTAAAATACCCATGCTTATTTCTCATACAACAAGCTAACTAACTAAATCTTTCATCTTGAACTACTGTATCCAATTCAGCCATTTCCACTTTATTAAAAGTGAACATTTCTTTAACCTATTACCAATTGCTTGACCCATTCTATTATTTTTTTTCTTCTTTGACCTCTTGTATTTGTACAAATTATTGTGAACCTTAATTAGGACATTACAATTCTCCACAATGATTCTCTTTTGTCACTGGAAGAAAAGAGCTATCTCTTGGCACTTCCCCCACACTGTCCTTTAAAATGTTTAAAGGAGGGGCACCTGGGTGGCGCAGTCGGTTAAGCGTCCGACTTCAGCCAGGTCACGATCTCGCGGACCGTGAGTTCGAGCCCCGCGTCGGGCTCTGGGCTGATGGCTCGGAGCCTGGAGCCTGTTTCCGATTCTGTGTCTCCCTCTCTCTCTGCCCCTCCCCCGTTCATGCTCTGTCTCTCTCTGTCCCAAAAATAAATTAAAAACATTGAAAAAAAAATTAAAAAAAAAAAATAAAATGTTTAAAGGAAAAAAATCATATGCTCAGTTTATGCATTGTTCTTTATCTTTGCTGAATCATGATATAAACAGTCAAATCTTCACTGAGTGCCGTGATATCTGGTAGGTCCATTTGGGTCAATTGTCTAGTTTAGAAGTTCAGAACAAAGATGCTTTTATCACTTTAAAATACCAGCCATGCATTGCTAAAAAATTAAGAAAACTCAGAGAAGAAACATACTGTATCAGACAAGATATGTGTCCCTTCTGAAGTGGGAAATACAGGCTTCCCATTATGAAATGAATAAGTCATGGGAATTAAAGGCACAGCAGAGGGGACATAGTCAATGATATTATAACAGTGTTGTATGGTGACAGATAGTAGCTACACTTGTGCTGAGCATAGCATTACATATAGAGAAGTTGAATCACTATGCTGTATACCTGAGACCAATGTAACTTTGTGTGTCAACTACATTTAATAAAAAATAAAAAATAAAAAAAGAGATATGCTTCCCTTCTGATTTAAATCTGGCCTAGCCAGTATGTTCTGTCCATGTGGTCTTACTGCCTGGGGCCAGCCAGTCACTTTTGCTGAGAGTGCCTGTCTGTCTGTCTGTATCCCTCTTTTCTGTGTCTCTCAGTCAAGCCAACCAGCCTCATGCCCAGAGTTTCTGGCTAGCCCATCAAGTCTGAATCATGTAGAGTCTGTGTCCCCTGGGCCAGATGATATTACAACCCAGACATTAATGCATCATGGGTGAACTCTGACTGATAAGTATTGTCTGTCCTTTATCCCATCCATGAACTGCTCTGAGATTTTGTCAGCATTTTGTCCACATTTTGTCATGTGTCCTACTGAGAAGACATATCCCCTAAGTGAACTTCTAGATCATTGAGGCTCATCATGAAGCATAGGCTGAGCTGTGATGTACCACATTTCATTGCTTCCTGTCCTTGTCTGCCTCTTTTCCTCTTTCTCATTTTCATCTCTTTGGGTTTGTAGCTCTAAATAAAGTATTGGCACTTAATTCTTCCCTCAAGTTCTGCTTTCTAGGGAGCCTAAGCAAAGGCAAATACTATAAAAGAAATAGGCTTATTTCTCTTTTTTAATTTGGGAGTCTATGAAAATTACTGAGAAATATTAGCTTCAGTGTTAGAATCTCCAATGGCACGTTTATCTTATATTTATGAATTTCAAAGTTGGACTTAATTCTCCAGTTGATATGTGAGTGTCCTAATGTAAATTATTTCATACCTATTACATTTAATATTTGTATTTGGAATGTTAAAATCTCTATGATTTTGTTTGTGGTTTTTCAACATTTATTTGGAATATTTATTTTTTAAGATGACATCACCTGGAAAAAGGATAACGTTACAGTTGAGAACCTAGCAGACTCTAGCTTAATCAGATGATCAAACTTAACATCATCAACATTGAAACAATCCAACAGCATGTGCCTCCCAACACAGAGAAGACCAGCACGTCATTATTGTGGTATTCCTGACTAAAACACATTATATGAATCTAACCATGAGAAAGCAACAAACAAGCCTAAATGGAGAGAAATATTCTAAGAAGTAGCTGGACTGTACTCTTCAAAAATATTAGGTCAAGAAAGATGAGAAAAGCTGAGGAGTCATTCTTAATTTAAGGAGACTAAGAAGTCGTGACAAATAAATGCAATACATGCTCCTTGATTGTACTCTGGAACAGAAGAAAATCACTATAAAGAATAACATTGGAACCACTGATGCAATTCCAATGTGAAATGTGGATTCTATAACATAATTGTATCAACATTAAATGATAGCCAGATGATACCCAAAAGGGGAAAGTTTGAGTACAGCACTTCTCAGGAGAGACAAAGTGTTAAAGAAAGAACAAAGAATGTGTATGTGCTTATTACTTAGTCTAACATCAACTGTGTTAACAAACAAATCTAAAATTTCCATAGGCATACAAAAGAAGGGTTTATTTTTTGCATCTGTAACAGCCATGAAGCTCTCCTCCATATGATGATTCAGGTATGTACTCTTTCTATCTTGTGGCTCCTCTATCCATCAGCATCTCAGAGTCCTCTACAGTCAACAGTGGAGGGAAAAAGGAAATGGATAAATCCTGATTGCATTTAAAGTCTTTGGCCTGATAGAAATAACTTCCATTCACATTGCTTTGGCAATAATTCGCACATGGCCATACTTAGAAACAAGTGGGGCTGAGAAGAATAGTTATTGGGTGGACAACTGTCTTCTCTCTGTAACAAAACTCTCTAGAAAGTGGAGCATGAATTTTTGTGGATGGCGTAGCAGAGGGAAAAGGTTGTATAATTGGCAATAAAACAGCTGCCATTTACTGAGCACTTACTATGTGTCAGACATAATGTAAAACGTTTTACATGCCATTCTCTCAAAATTCTTATGAAAAGAGAATCGTTATCTTTATTCCATGGATAAAATACCAGAAGCTTTCTGAACTGAAAAACAACTTGCCCAAGGACACACAACTAGGTAATGGCATTTTGAAGTTTGCCTTGCTCTCAATCCCTTGTAGTAGCTATGCATATGAATTTAGGATGGACAGTCTGATTCAAATCTTGGCTCTGACTTTTAGTTCCATGACCTTTAGTGAGTTACCTCATCTTTTATGCTGCAATTTTCCCATCTATAAATGGGAATAATGCTGATCTCACAGAGTTTACTTTTTTAAAAGAAGATAATGATTATAAAGTTCTGATCTTGGCATTTCATGAAGTACAGGGGATGCAAACATTAGGCAAACCCTCACTGAGTCTCAGTATCACTACCTATTATTAGCCCTAGGATTCTTAATATCCCCCATTGTCTGCTTCCTCACCTGTAAAAAAAATGGCTATTAAAATTAAATGGCTTAATATATAAAGTGATTAATTCAGTATATGTTACATATGTTACATAGTAAGTGTTTAATAAGTGTTCATATTTCTTTCCTATTTCTGTGACAACAAATTACCACAAATTCATTGGCTTAAAACAATACAAATTTATTATCTCACAGTTCTGGAGATCAGAAGTCCAACATCAGTCTCACTGGGTTAAAGCAAAAATGTTAGCAATCCTTCTGGAGGTTTCTAGGTTTTAGAAGCCACCTATATTCCTTGGCTTGTGAGTGTCAGCAGTAATATTTGTAAAATCAGAAGTTATTCCAAATTAAATGATATAACACTTATATGCGACTATGGCAATGCATGGAGTTTAGGAAGAACTTGATAAAGTTTAGATCCCTCATCTACCAAAAAATCCTTAATAACCTCTGGTACTTGATGATATTATTTTATTTACCCAGATAAAATAAGAAGTATCAAAGTAGTTATCCAGCCAGTTCAAGAAAGTAAAAACTAACAAGAAAACAAGCAAATAAACAGAGCTGCTGTGTCTGAGTTGTTATAAAAACTCTGGAGGAAATAGAGATTTTTAAAATTATTTTTGTTTGTTTTTTTAAGTTTATTTATTTTTGATGGGGCTGGGGCATGCACACATGCATGCACACATGTGGGGGAGGGCAGAGAAAGAGAATCCCAAGCAGGCTTTGCATTGTCACTGCAGAACCTGACCTGGGCTCAATCCCATGAACTGTGAGATCATGACCTGAGCTGAAATCAAGAGTCAGGTGCTTAACCAACTGAGCCACCCAGGCACCCCAATTATTTTTTTAAAGAAAAAATATCTGAATATTTTACCCTTAATCTATTTTGTGGTAAAGAACTAGCTCAATTCTCCTTGTAATTTTCTTACAGTTTAGCTGGAACTATTGTCCCCATGGCTTTTTTCTGTTGTGAAACAAGCCTGCTACATGATGTTGGACAAGCATGGGTCTTCACAGGCCATGGGGAGAGCTCATTCTTGGGTTTCCAATGGGAGAAGTCATTAAAAACATAGCAGGAATAGGCATTTTTAGAAACTTCCACATACAGGAGAATCCTAGCTTCAAAAGTAATAATTTTTTTTAAAAGCCAAATTGCTCAGCTGAACCTGTAGACAATCTGGCTTTTAGTTAGTTTAAAGTATATTTTATGACATTAGAAACATGAGAACATGTGTTATCTGGCCTGGGGAGGAAAGCAGCACCCCTAAATTCTAATCATTTCTTTCACCAATCCAAAGGAAATCTCTTTAAGGCTTTAAAAGGTTGGGTTAACAACACTGAAAATATTTTTATTTTTCACACTCCTCTGCTTTTCTTGGTTCCATCTGGGACCAGAAGCCAGCACGTTGAAATACCAGGAGAAAGGCAGTCCTCAAACATTTCCAGTCTGACGAGAGGCAGGAAATAGCAGAAAGCTCAGAAGGGCAGATTTTTCTTTTCTGCTTACAAAATTTCCAGGCTAATTTAATATGTTAACAAGTTTGTATAGGTATTACTCAATATGACTTGGAAATATCCAAGTTTTGAAACCTGTTAGGGTTTTTGTGTTCCAGAAATGAATATTCATCCTCATTGTCATGGTGTTATTAATTGTTAATATAAATGACATCATTTTTTATTTATGTAACAGTTTTCTTGTGGGAATTCCAACATCCTTAAATAACATGACTGGGGCCATTATTTGTTCTCAAAATGTCTCATTAGGAGATCAGAGCTGGGATGGAAAGTTATGATTTTTTAGAAGACAAGCATGATGTTGGTTTCAGTTCACTGACAAATGCAGCTAAGTCTTTATTTAGTTATATGAATAAATGCAAGAAAAAGTAGGAGGAATACCAATTGTTTAAGAAAACCAAAATGATTTAGCAAAGAATGTAAAAAAATATCTCAATATTTTCTGCACATAAGTAAATTCACCAACTTAAAGTTCTCCAAATATGGCTTCAGAATGCTTTGGAGGAGCCAGAGCCAACTCTCATGAGTCAACAAAATAAAAATACCTTAAGGGAATGATTTAATAGCTGCTTCCCATTCCTGGTTGTAATAGAATAGGCTTAATTTTTTTTAAACTACAAGACATTGTGAAGTTGGCTTTGTTTGATGCTCAGACCTTTTCATACACTCATATTGAAAAACATGAGAAACTCTTGCGAAAAGAGTAATTCGTGGCAGCAGCCCGAGTCATAAGGGATTTAGAGATCCTGGAGATCAATGAGATCGAGCTTTCACACTTTCTTCAAACAATCCAGAAGCACAATGGATTTAATTTACTCACTAAGCACACATTCATGTGAAATTAGTTTGTACAGGGTCTTTTTAGATCATTAACATGCTGAAGGCAGGTTTGTATCTGTAATGTGCCTCATGTAGCATCTCCAGTAGACTCTAGTTACCATTCAACATTTATGGAGCACTCAATTCTAGGTACCAGCAACTGGGCTCTGTTAGATTAAAACCATGGCTTCCTAACCACTTTTGATGAAATGACAAATTTAGGTATCTCATCATCAAACATTTATTGACTTTCTACTATATGCCTTAGATGAGACTACGTTTTAGATATTCAGGGATCTCTGTTTTCATGGAGCTTACAGTTTCACGAGAGAATACAAACAATAAGTGGGCTGACACATGAAATTACAAATTTGCAAAAGTGCCGAAAAAGTAAAGGATCAGGATTTGCGGTGGGAGAAGACAGTTCAGGAAAAGCCTATTTCTTTACATGGCAATTAATGTGTAATCTGGATCCATTAAAAGAACCAAAGAAGAGCAATCCAAGGAACCATATGACCTACCCATGTTACAGAATAGTGAGTTATCTGGCCAGGTTAGCCTTTGGTTCATCAATCAAAGAAAGAGCAAAAGTGTATCATCCACATCTTCTGACCTGACTCCATTTGACTTCTTCAAGAACAGTTTTTGAGCCCCTTATGTCAGCCTTCCTATGGCTAATTCTCTTCCTTCTCTACCTACCCCACCCACTGAGGAAACATCAGGCTAAGTATTCTAGCCAACAGTAAGTGCCTTCCTCGTTGTCCTAATAATAGGACTTCCCAAGCGCGTACTTGTCTGGTACTATCTTTTCCCTTCATTTCTAAGCGTCCGTACAATTTTGAAAGGTATTTGTGACTTTTTCCTCAAATTCCATCACAAAAATGAATAACTCTGGAAAGTTTAAGGAGTTATAAAGTCCTCATACCGGTACCCTTTGTTTACCCAAAGCAAAATGTTCCCAATTCACCTATGGTTCGATTCCCCTCTCAGTGAACTTGTGCAGGTTACCAAGGTGGAAACAGGCTGAATCCAAGCAGGAGAGTGTTAAAGGAACTGACAGTGAGGTTTCTACATGGGACAAAACTATTCCTCAAAGCCTCAAGTGTACAGGGTCCACAGGTAGGATAAAGAGAAGGTAAGAAGGAATCATATTTGTAGCCAGATGAGAGACTGAAATTAGATTTTTAACCCCTAGCTCTATTTCTCATGCATTTTTCTTTATAAACTTGCTTCAGTTACCTAGGCTAGGATTTCAAGAATGAAAACTTCATATAACTCTGAAATTTAATTTTTAACAATATTAAGCCAATATATATTTTTTTAAATTAGTGATCAACAGTAAATTTTTACCTGCCATTTTAATATTAGGGCCAAATTTTACTTGTAAGGCAATAAATTGAATTAGAGTTAACATGCAATATTAAGGAACCACCTGCCTTGTTTAGACAGGGGAAATAAGCAATTATAACTTAATTACAATGCATCTCTAAATAGTTGGCACCAAAAAGAAAGGAGAAACATCTTTAAGAAACTGTGCTTGTCCAGCTTTCTGATCTTAGTCAAGTTCCCTTTTTATTGACCATGCCCCCAAAACACTAAAATGTCTCTCAAAAAGAGAGTAGCCAAGCTAGTTAGTGACTTCACTCTTCAACAAGTGTTGGCTGAATTCTTTCTCCTGTATATAGTTCCTTCGTGAAAAATATTTACAGTTGTGCTTTTAAGGCTCAGAATTAACCAGCTGTTTCTGACTTTTTGCAGAAGTCTTACAAATATTTATGTGCTTTGATATATCGGTTTTAGGTCCTGCATTTCTGGTGCTAGGACTTTACCAATTTTTAGGTAGTTTGATCATTCTTTAACCATAGGAAAAGGATGCAGGATCTTATCCTTCCTGGGTGTTATTTATTGGAAGACAATAGTTTAATCTTGTGATTTTCTAGCTCCCTTCCATTTCTTGCTATGGAGGGTTGTTATATTTAGCTTTGTTTTGTGGACAGATAGCTATTGAGCCTGTGTCAATAAAACATTCACTTTTTATTTAACAAACTTGTCTGCTCAGAGCTGGAGATACCAAGATAAATAAAGGCCTTGCCCTGAAGATACTCATGACTAATGGGAAAAGAAGCAAGGAAACTCACATCCTCCAAGTGAAACTGAGGATGTCAGAAAAGGCTTCTCAGACTGCATGGATCTTGGCTAGTGTCTGAATGGATGAATAGGGGTTTAACAAGCAGAACAAAAGGGAAAGACATTCCAAGAGGAAGAAATAGCATCATAAAGGCATGAAATAAGGAGGAACCATGCCATATTAAGGGAAATTAAAAAGTAGTGTAGAAATGAAAGCTATGGGATCCATATGGGAAATAGCTAGAGATGAGTGTGCAGGTCATGGAATTTGTATTATGGGGCTAAGGAGCTTGAGTGTTTTCTTCAAGCCATTGGAGAATCACAGGATTTAGGCAGGAGAGCATATAGTCAGATTTCTAATTTAGAAAGCTGTCCCTGGTGATAGAGTATAGGAAAGATTGAGATAGTTCAACTAGAAATGGAGATTCTTCAAGCATACATTGTACAAGTGCCAGAGAGAAGGGATTCAGGCTAGAACAGAGGTTGAGGCAATGGGGCTGGGGAAGAGAATCTTCCAGAATCTGTGGTTTCTGTAGGAGCCGGTAACTGGCTGGATGTGGGGTTGAGAGAGTCAGAGAAATCTAGGGTACCACCCAGAAGCTTGGGAATTTCCTTGGATGAAGAAGAGCATGGGGGAACTTGTTGGTAGGTATTAACCTGTATTATGACCCAAGTGGATAATCAGAGTAATGCCCAAACCTCTCTTGACAGTTCATAGTAGCAGCTAACAGGCAGTTTAGGCTAGCTCTGGGCCAGACACTGGTCTTTTTGCATTCCATGTATATAGTAAAAGGGTTGAGAGCACTGACGTAGAATCCAGACCGTGAATTCCAAACCTTCTTTTTTTGCTGACTATATGACCTTGGGTAAGTTACTTAATCTATACCTCAGTTTCTTAATTCATAAAGAGGGAGGTGATCATAATAAAACCAATTTCCTAATGTGGTTTTAAGGATGAAATAATTCACTTAAGGATTTACTTAAGGACCATGCCATTCACTTAGACAAATGATTGGCATGTAGAAAATACACACTGCTGATTATTATTAATGATCACGCATATTTACTCATGCAAACTCACAAAATCTACAGAGATAGCTACTATTTTTCACTTTTTTGCAGAAGGAAATTGAGGCACACAGAAATGGGAGAGCTAGGAAATCAAAGCAAGCAGTCAGACCTGGGAGCCTTTACTCTTAACTCTGTCGCCATAATCCTCTGTGTAGTGTCTCAGAAGCTAAATTCGAGGGTATTAAATGGAAAGCACTGTTCCAGGTAGAGACAGGTAGAGATAAGAAAAGAGGTCCCAGGACTCACCATTCGATTCAAAGCAAACCTGCATTTGATACTCCTCTGGAAGTGCTGACAGCCACAGTAGTCCTATCACCATGTTGACTTCATGCCAAGCACTCAATCCCTCTTAGCAGGGAGGCAAGCATCTCCTTGCCCTGCTCTTTGACTATTCAGCTGATTCCTGCTTCCCCACATCTTGTTCCAGGACTGCAAAGACAAAAGGAATGCCTGTCACACCACTTCTATAAAGTAGCTTAATTTGTCCCACTTTCACTGCTAGTTTGTCTGTCTAAATAAGTAATAGTCTTTGCTAAATTTGGAGTTTTCAAACTTTATTTTTATGGAAAGAGGCAGTTTAGTGTAGTGGTTAAGAGTTTTAGCTTGGGAATCAGAAAAATCTGCTTGGCTCTGCCAGGCACTAGCCAAATTTAGTAAATAAAAATTCTGGATGCTCAGTTAAATTTGAATTTCAGATAAACAATAGTAGTATATTTGGTATATTTCCTGGGACATACTTATACTTAAAAATGTATCCATTGTTTATCTGAAATTCAAATTTAACTGGGCATCTTATAATTTATCTGGCAACCTTATATGGGACTTAACTTCTCAGTGTCTCCACTCTCTCACCTACAAAATAGGGATAATGACAGACAGCAATACTGAGCATGATTGGTATTTGCTGTAAGATTAAATGAGATAATATGTGTTAAGCACATAGGAAATGCTCAACATGTATTGATTGTTGTTATTGTTATACTGGGACGATGGTAAGCTAGCAAAATATGAGGGAATGTTCAGGACTGGTTCTGGTTTTGATTAAAAAGAAAACTTTAGAATGAAAGATGTTATGCTCAAGCTACCTTTGTACATCTCAAAAATGGAAATATAAATCCAACTCCATATTTTTTTTTCAGGAAGAAATGGGTAAGTAACTCTTATTTCCCAACATAATTTTCCTGTTTCCTCCTAATTCTTCTGCCCATGAACTACCTGCCAAGCTAACTTCATAAAGAAGGAAAGGTTCCAGGCACTCAGGCCTTTATCATTAAAAATAAAGTGGAAGTAAGATGAGGTAGGTCTCATTAATCCTCCCCTATTTTCTTGGGAAGAATTTGGCAAAAAAACAGATTCTATAGACTCAGCCAGCCCTCTTTGAAGGCTATTTGCCCTGGGCCAATTATATATTACACGATAAGTATACCCAATAATTAGCTAATGAATTGGTTTCCTTGGGAAATGGTCAGAAGTGTCAGGGATTGAGGAATATTTAGATTGCCTCTATGAGTCCTGCTGAAGAAACATCTGGTTCTTTTTTCTTCAATCAACATGCACCCTGAAGGGTCCCAAATTCAAAAATGATTATATTTCATGTCATTTATGTGCCTTACAGTTTGACAAATTTAACTTGTAAGAATAAGTGATTCCGTGTTCAATTTACGTTGATCCCATTTTCATCCAAACATCCAAAGAGAGAGAACCATTATAGATTGATAAAAGCTGCTGATTGATCTATTGATTTCCAGACCTTAAATCTCCTAGGGAAGTCTTTGTAAAGTTCGTGTTCATAAAATTCTTGTTCTGCCACAAAAGCTCCCAGTGGATTGTGTTTCTCAACTACAAGGAAAATCATCAGGGACAAACCCAGAAAATGTTTCTTTAGTATACACTAGGCAGGAGGGCCTTCCAAATTCAGTCTCAATCTGGTTTCTTCAAAGGTTTATTTTTATTTCATTTTTGAAAACTTTTAATTTGAAGAGGGGGGAAAAAGCCCTTTAAAGCATAACAACCCGCAGTGATGTAAGTGCCTTTCTGTCTCATATATAATCATGTCTGTTTGGACGTGCTGGGTGTCATGTCCAGGGCTATGGTGCCACATTGAGAACAATATTGAACTAAATAGTTTTGACAGAACAGCCAGACCTTTTCTTGGGGCTCCTGCTATATTGCATATCTGCTTCTTTGTACACAACGGGGTGAGCGAGTGATGGAAAGCAGAGAGTTCAATTGTGGTTAGAGTCCGAAAAAGAGCCGTCAATGGAACCTCTTTACTGATTTGCACTAATGCCTGCGGGACAGAGTACAGATGACTATATTTTCCAGGTTATCAGGTATAAGAAAAAAGCAAAATCATTTTTCTAAAATGTGTACTCTAGTACAATGAATGCTGTGGGTTATATCCATGCAGATTAATGTCAGCCTGTGTGGGCTAGGCTGAAAGAACTTCATTAATCTCAGTTCCTCTTTTCCATTGCTTTATGGAGGTAGTTTATGGGTATTGGGTTGTATGAGTGAACTCTGCATGCATTTGTCTGTAGGCTGGGTGTTGTGTGTATTTATTGACAAGGATCTCATCTTTCTGATTGCATAATTTACTGAGATAATTTATTGAGATTTCAACTCAATAATATTAAGTATTGCTGCTACTCTCCCAGACCTCCACTCCTATCCCAGATGGTTGCTCAGTCTGTAGTTCTGTGTGCCCCAGGGTAGACATAAGAGGCTTTGTTTTCAAAAAGAGCTGAACTGACCAAAGGAAAAGAGAGGCTCAGAGAGTGGAGAATCAGAATCTATCAAAATTGGTAGATATTTTCCAGGAGATATGGAAAGAGAATGCCTTCTGGGGGCTTTGTGAGTGTATGAGGCTCCCGAGAAGCACTGAGATAGTTGAGAAACATCTAATGGGGCAGCAGGTGGCTGCCAATGGGATTTCACTCTAAGGGCAACATCCTTTTGAGTCTCCCTAAAGGATCATGGTGCCCATGCTTGGCCCAGAGGGAAGGATCTGCTTACCTTATATTGGCCACAAAGGCTCACTCCATGATCACATGGCCTTACCCAATTACTTCAGCGGACTGAGAACTGAATCCCATTCAACTGCTAGTAACAATTATCTTCCCTCAAGTGTTGTTTTGATTCTGTCACCTTTTTCAGAAGTTTTATCATAGCTAAGAAACTTGGAATCTCTTCATCCTGAGTTTGAAGCCTTCCCAGCATGTACAGTAGCTAAAAACCATTAAATTAAAGGTTGCAATTTGTCAACTCATGGCAAAGTTCAGCCAGTGTATATATTTTGTTTAATTAACATGGTATTGTTCAAATTTGAGCAGCACTTTAATTTTTTTTATCAAAAGATCTCTTACAAAAATATAGATGTCTGGCTTCTTTTGAAAAAAAAAAAAAAACCTGATAATCTGGCATCATTAGGCCACAGTCCCCCTGTATCTATCTCTCATAGTTGGATACTGAATGTGGCATAGGCTCTCCAATTTACTACAATTCTTTTTGCTCCCTTGTCTCTCTACCTGAGTCTACTTCCCTTGTTTGCATTTGTTGCATGGTCTTTGTAGGCATATTTGTTTGAAATGTCTTTAAATCAAATAGAAACAGATGAATTAGTTGGAATCAGGAATGAAATTCAAGGACTGAAATGTGAAAAATTGAACTCTTGAGAAAAGGCCATGGTAAATTCAGTTTAGCTTACTAATTGGGCCTAGAAACATGAAGATCAAAATCTAAGTGGAAGGAGATTCAGCAATGAATTAACGTATTGGTCTATTGTTAGGTAACAAATTACCCCAACACTTAAGGACTTGAATCAAAAACAATAAGTTTTTATCTCTCACAGTTGCTGTGGGTCAGGAATATGAAAGTGGGTTAACTGGTCAGTTCTGGCTTGGATCTCTCCTGAGGTTGCAGTCAGACAGTAACTAGGGAAGGGGTCCTTGCAAAGGCTTCTTCACTGATGGGTCTGCAGCCTGGGGAGATTTTCTGAAATGGAACAGCTGGGACTTCTTGGACATGGATCTCTGTTTCTATAAGATCTCTCCACCTGGTCTCCCCAGCATAGCAGTTGGGCTCCAAGGCCAAGTGTCTCAAGGAGAAAGACAGGTGAAGGTTGCATCCTTTCCAGAACAGCCTCAGATATCCCCTAGCCTCATTTCTACCTCATTTTATGGGTTGGGGCAGTCACAAGCCCCCACCCAGATACGAGGCAAGTGAACATAGACCCCGTCTTGCAGTGGGTGGGGCGTCAGTAACATTGTTATGTAGAGCAGATGGGATCGGAGCTCTAGATTGATGGCATCCACCTTTAGAAAGAGCAACTTACCCTAAACAAAACTAGGCAGCAAGGTCAGGGGCCAAGAAAAACTGAACAATATCAAAGCAAGTAAGAATTCAGTTTTCCCGATAAGAACAGGACACAGAAAGGAATGTCTAGAGACTGAAATACTGGCTTGCTCACGTTGCTCTGGTTTTTCTCCACCTGACCGTAGCCCAAAGGTTAACTCCAGCATGCCCAGGCCACTTAACATCACCAGGTTCTGAAACCCTCCCACAAGTCCCACCCTAGACAGTATCATTTGCTATTACCCAGATCCCTACTTCAACAAAACACACTGCCTCACTGTCTCCTGTGCAGAGCTGGCCTCTCAGCCTCTGCCTGGCCCCCTGATCTAGGTTGCTCTCCTCTCCCCCATTCAACCTGTGCCTCTTACTGCATTTGGAATTTGGGGTCAAATTCTCCTCCAGGCAACACTTTCAGCTTCTACTAGGATACTACCCTCAGGAACCACTACATATTGTTCAGATTTCTCAAGCATGGTAAATGGCCCTTTTTTATTTACATGCCTTTTTAAAAACATGAGTGGGTTTTAAAAATCATTATTCCCCATTTTCTCCATTTAAATAGAATATTTGACGTAAAAAGAGCCTCTATTTTCTCATTTTGCAAATAGGGAAATGGAGGCCAAGCCAGGTGAGGAGCCAGGCCAGGCTTACACAGCTGGAATTTGGCAGAGAAGGGCCACACCTGTACCTCCTGACTTGTGGTTTGGCACTCTTCTTGCTACTCAGGGGTCACAACTGGTGGACAGTCCACAGGCGTGGTCCAGCCTAGCCCACAGATGTGTCTTGGCTGGTTAACACACAGTTGTGCTTTCTTTTATTTGTTTCTAAGACTTTAAGTGGGGTACATGCTTTATAGTTCTCTGCAGACTCCACTAATCTCTACCACCAAGTCACTCACACAGTTCGTTACCTGTCTGGCCTCTGAAAGCATCTGAGTTTACGCACATCCCCAACCCCTACCACAACTTTATATGCTTCCTAAAGACAAGAAATTTACTCAATAGTAAGAGCTGACATTGTTGATCTTCTATGTGTGAGGTAATTTACATGCATTAATTCATTTAATCCTCACAGCACCCCTGCTGTTATCCCCATCTTATAGATGAGAAAACTGAGGCACCACATTCTAACACATCATGAAAACTGAAAGCAGGAATTTGAACCCAAGTACCGTGACAGCAGAACTCATAATCTCAAACACTTTGCTGGAAGAAAGTTGAGATAGACAAAGGGCTGTAATACAAGCATACTTCAAAGATATTACAGGTTCTGTCCCAGACCACCAAAATAAAGCAAATATCGCAATAAAATGAGTCAAAAGAAATTTTTGGTGTCCCAGTGCATATGAAAGTCATGTTTAGGGGCGCCTGGGTGGCTCAGTTGGTTGAGTGTCTGACTTCGGCTCAGGTCATGATCTATCGGTTTCTGAGTTCGAGCTCCGCGTCGGGCTCTGTGCTGACAGCTCAGAGCCTGGAGCCTGCTTCAGATTCTGTGTCTCCCTCTCTTTCTGCCCCTCCCCTGCTTGTGCTCTCTCTCTTTCAAAAATAAATAAATAAACTAAAATTTTTTCTTAAAAAATACCTTACGGGTAAAAAATGCTAATTTTTTTGAGCCTTTAGGGAGTCATAATCCTTTTGTTGGTGGAGGGTCTTTCTGGGATGTTGATGGCTGCTGACTGGTCAGGGTGGTGGTTGCTGAAAGGTGGGGTGGCTGTGGCAATTTCCTAAAATAAGACAACAATGAAGTTTGCTGCATCCACTGACTCTTCCTTTCATGTGAATACTTAGAGGCCACTGTAGGGTTATTAACTGAACTAATTTCAATATTTTTATGTTGCAGGGAATAGGGAGGTCTGAAGAGAGGGAGAGAGACAGGGGAATGGCCGATCAGTGGAGCAGTCAGGACACACATGACATTTATTGATCAAGTTTGTTGTCATATGGGCACAGTTCGTGATGCTCCAAAGCAATTACAACAGTAACACCTAAGATCACTGATCACAGATCACAGTAACAAATGGAATAGTGAAAAAGTTTGAAATATTGTTAGAATTACTGGAATATGACACAGAGACAGTAAGTAAGCAAATGTTGGGAAAACCATACCCATAGACTTAATTGACACAGAGTGGCCACAAACCTCCAATTTGTAAAATACATAGTATCTGCAGAGAGCAGTAAGGCAAAGCACAATAAAACAAAGTATGCCTGTAATAAATTTGAGTGGATCTAATCAAGATATTTCAAAGCAGTCATTATATTTTCATATTTGTAAAATCTATCTGTAGTTTTATATTTAAGAGAATAGGATAGGGCATCAATGTCTTAATGTGACTGATCTGCTAAATGAAATATTATTGTGCATGCCTCCTGAAAGGTGAATTTCACTACCTCAAAAATTCCTACCATCTGGGTTTGATTTTGCAGGCTAGAACTCAAACTTTGGTCATTTTAACAAAATCGCCATCTAAATCTTTATTTTAGTCTCCAAATACTTTGTGGCTAGTGTAAAGATGAATGGAATTTGAAAGTGGCCATTAAGATTACTACCACATGATGGAAACTAGAGTCTACTATATAAATCTAAATCCCTCCATAAATTTTAAAAAAGATTTACTGCTCAAAAATAAAAATATAAATCATGTTCATTTTCTAAATCATTGCTGCTGATGATCATATTCAGTGTGGTGAGAGATCACTATATTATTCTGGATATGGTACTACGTCTAAATTTTCCAAGTAGTCTCAACTGCCCAGGGGATTTACTACTGCATGTACTTGCCAAGATAGAAGGTATTTCTGCATAATTCCTATAGCTGAAATATTATTGATGCTCTAAATGCATGGAACATTTAATATGTAGCAAGTTTAACAGGATCAGTTATTGACATGAATTATGATTTTTACACCAAATCATTGAAGGCCCAGTTAGAAAATTGATAACTTTTGAGGAGTCTGTCTCCTTAATCTTTCCTATTTACAGAACAGGATTCAACAGCAGGAACAATTCACAATAGGGTCAGATGGTGGCAGGCCTTGAAGACCAGACTAAAGCATTTGAGCCCTAAGTGATAACAGAGTGCCATTTAAGGTTTTTGGAACAAAGTGAGAGACATGATCAAAGAAGTGTTTGGGGAAGGTTAATCTGGCAGCAGTGTGTAGAATGTTCTCCATCATGTGGTGACAAGAAAATGGATGTGTGGACAGAAAACAGTGAATTAACTCACGTCATCATAGGAAGAACAAACTAAGTCCAACAGCTATCAATCCAAACTAACATTCAGGTCCATTATCCTGAATGCTCTGATCACTTTCGAGTTACAGTTTCTAAAGGACTGTATTTGCAGGTCTGGGGAAAAAGACAAGAGGAAGGGACCCTGAGAAGGAAGCTGTCACACAGTGGGTGTCACAGGAATTGACCAGCAGAGGACCAGTGAGTCATAGTAAGTAGTGACTTCATTGCTGACCTTTTTTTAGGTCCTGAGATTATCTCTGACTTCCTGTTCCAACCCCCCGAACCCCCCACCCAGAACTACTCCATTCCTTTCTAATTAACCTGTTTCTTATACTTCCTACAGCAGATGCCCAACCACGCAGGCAGTTTTGATTATTTTATACACTGGTACAGTCTGAGAAGGTACTTATTCTACCTCGTGCTGAGTGGGTGGGCAGGTATTTCTCAAATAACTCATGTATCTCAAGACAGAAGAGCAACCAACCTCCACCATGCCAATGCAGAATAGTTGACAAATCACTCTTATCTAAAATATGTTTCTGACCAGTTTGGATGATAAATTTGTTGTTTTTGTATTGTTTCAGGAAATTCACCAGAATTGGAAAACTGCTCTCACGTTAAAAATCCTTGGTCTCATTACTTATATTCTGGCATAGGGACAGATCTGTCTTGAGTCAGGGTGAGAAAACTCTTGTCTTCCAGGAAACCTGGCCTTAAGACTTTTTACTATGCCCTACCTCTGCATATCCTGTGAAGATTTGACCAATTGTCTGGGAAAGAATGAGAGGGCAGTAGAGGGAATTCTGAGCTAATGCTTTTCTCACAATGAGATGAGTCTCTCTCACTTTCTCACTTCACAGTTTGTTTTCTCTGAATTCCCCTCTTTTTTTTATTCATTCAGCAAATAGCCACTGGGCATCTATGGTACACCCATATTGTACCATGTGTTTGGGATGCAAAGACAGTGAGGTACCTGTCTCATGAGGCTGATAGTCCAGAGAGAAAGACAGATGTTAAACACATGACCAAAAAAATGAGTATAGAATTAGAAATGATGACAAGTGCTATGAAGGAAAAGAAATGAGACGAATAAGACAGAGTTCTTCAGGATACACCTACTTGAGATAAATTGGTTAGAGAAAAATGTCTCTGAAGAAATGACGTTACAGCTAAAACAGAAAGTATTGCAGAAACTAGCTGAATAAAGGGGTTTGTGGGCAAGGGTATACCAGCATAGGAAATAGGAAGTGCAAATGTCCTGGGACAGTGTGTGGGGGAGAGAAGATGTTGGTAAATGCAAGAAACTAAGTAGCAGAGCCTCTCTGCCTTCCTGTCTCCCCCCACTCCCACTTCTCCTTCTCTCCCTCTCTCTCTTTTCCTTATCCTTCATTATTTCTATTTGCCCTTCATTACTGCACTTTCTATCATATTCTCTTCATTGCTACTATTTCTCTATTAATTATTGCACAAAACACAAAGTTTCAGATAATTAGGGTCAGGATTCCAACCTGTATGTACTATTTAGAAGTTAGGCAATACTTCTTAAAGGTCATCTGTACTATGTAGGCCTTTATTTATTTATTTTTTCAATATATGAAATTTATTGTCAAATTGGTTTCCATACAACACCCAGTGCTCATCCCAACTATGGAGGCCTTTAGATTCCACTGTGGGAAAGGGTAATCCCCCAATTTTAAGTTCCAGAACCTCATGAGAAAGGAGATAAACCACCCATTGGTGAACACTGGATCTACTGACATGTCTGATGAACAGAGGGCCTTGATAGAAGCCATGTTGCAAGGAGAAAAATGGAGCTTCTGAGAGAAAACCAACAAAAGAGAAGTAGAATGAGTCCATCATCTAAATGTAGAACCTGAATGCTAAGGAAAATCATAGCTTCTATAAGTATGAGACTGTATAGAACTTACTCTAAATCGGGTATCTGTGATGTCTTTCTGCACTGGGAGGACAAGGCTGGCTTCAGAGATGGCTTGTTGTCTTACCAATCAATATCTATTGTCTCCTTTTGCTTTAGTATGAAACCCATTTTTCTTGGAATGGTGTTGTGCCTAACCAAATGGCTAAATATCTCAGCCTTCTTTTCACTGAGGTATGACCATGTGTCTAAATTCTGGCCACATGGTAGTGTTGTATGTCTTTCAGAAAGACTCCTTAAAGGGAACTGACTGAACCAAGCAATATGCCTCTTTTGCCCTTTCTTCATCTTTCCTCCTGATAGCTGGAATGTGGCTGATAGCTGGAGCTCTAGCAGCTTTATTAGGTCATGAGGTGATTCAGAATAAAAACCATATGTTAAGAAAGTGAAGCAGAAAGAAGCAACTTTGAGGCCTGGTGACAACAAAACTTTCACACTAGCTGCTGAACTGTTTACTTTGACATTTACATTATATGAACAAGAGATACACTTTGATGTTATGGAAGTAGTATTTTGTTTGGTTGTGGTCTTTTCTGTTTTATGCATAAAAGGTAATTTCTAAAATATGAGACCAAGCCTAATCTTGCTTCAGGGTTTCATATTTGATTCAGTTATCTGTTGTGGACAAGCATAATTTATTCTTTCTCATGATTCTGTAGATCAAGAATTTGAGTAGGACACAGCTGAACGGTTCTCTGCATTCATCCCAGAGTTTGGTGAGGTTGGGGACATCCCAGATGGCATCTCAATCTCCAGGACCTCTCTCCATGTGGTCTCTAGGCATTCAGTAGGTTTTCTTAGACTTCCTGAATACCAGATCCGTCTCAAGAAGAAGGGAGAAAATGTTGTTTAAGAAATCTAACAGAGATCCTCTATTTAGAAGATGGAATGGTTGATCATGTGCACCTAGGAATACAAACTCTTGAGGTGATCTTCCTGGAATGCACAAACTGGTGACATCCAGGGGACACTGAAGTTACATAAGGATATGATATTTTCATATTCTTCCTTCTTAACTTAAATTCAAATTTATTTATATATTTTTCTTACATATACCAAAGAAAAGAGCCGGAAAAGGTATATACAAAATTTTAATAGTCACTATTACTAGGTTATGACATTACTAAGTAACTTTTTCCTCTCTTTACTTAGCTACACATTTTGTACTTTTTAAAAATAAACACCAACTATTTGCCTATTTTTTAAGGTTTACTTATTTATTTTGAGAGAGAAAGGAGAGAGAGAACACAAGTGAGGAAGTGGCAGAGAGCAAGGAAAGAGAGAATCCCAAGCAGACTCTGCACTGTCAGCGTGGAGCCCGATGCAGGGCTCAAACTCATGAGCTGTGAGGATCATGACCTAAACCAAGATCAAGAGTCAGACACTTAATCAACTGAGCCACCCAGGTGCCCCTTACTTGCCCAATTTTTAAGTGTATTTTTAGTAAAGATATGTAATTAGCTATTTCTTGTTTCCCTGTAGGAAAAAATGAAGTTGCTTCCCGCTTATAAGTGGCCTTTAACTGATAATTTTTATAGCAAACTGGTAGTCATCATTGCCAGGAATGGTCCCCAGTCTTGCCTCAGATCTCCCCAGTGTAATAGCAACACTCTTGTGCAGATTCACAATCCCATGATATACATTTTAGGTGTTTCAATGCCAGAGATTAAAGAAATTCCAAAGGAACCACCAGAAGGTTGAATTATTGAAATGCTAATGCAGACATGCCCTCAGAGAAATTTCAGGGAGACTTCACAGTTTTTAAGGCTTCATCTGAAAGACCTTTGCAGAATAAACATGGTATTCAATTTATGTTTCTCAAAAGGGCTTCTAGAATTTGAACTGGTGCTCCCAGAGAGTATTTAAAAGTACATGTTAGATCACTAACTGGTATAATTTCAATTTGTCATCCACATGACCTATATGTACAAAATAGGCATTCTTATTTAATTTCAAAATAAACTAATTCAAGCAATCAGCTATAGATATATAGGATGTTGAATGGAATAGGTTAGCTTAGGCAAAAGGAGTAATATACTGCTAGGAAGCATTGCACTATCTTTATATAAAAAGTTGGCATTTCTACATGTTTGAGTGACGATACTTTTTAAAAATTTTTTAAGGTTTTGTTTATTTTTGAGAGAGAGAGACAGAGACAGAGACAGAGTGTAGGTGGGGGAGGGGCAAAGAGAGAGGGAGACACAGAATCTGAATCAGACTCCAGGTTCTGAGCTGTCAGCACCAAGCCCAACGCAGGGGCTTGAACTCATGAACCCCAAGATCGTGACCTGAGCCGAAGTTGGACATTTAACCTACTGAGCCACCCGGGCACCCCTAAGTGATGATACTTTTAAAAGATGGCACCTCCCAATGAAATAAAGGTTTTGTATGTTTACTATCCATCTCTTAAATATCCCTTTGATACAGGGATATCATATCTCCTTTCTTCAAAAAAAAAAAAAAAGCCTATAGAGAACATCCAGGCATCCACAGCCTAAATGACAATAAAGTTACTTCTAGTAATATTTTGAATATATACACATGTGTGTATGTATGTATGTGTGTGTGTGTGTGTAGATGTAGATGGAAAGAAAAATGGATAGATGTATGGATGGAAGGATAGATAGATTAGATAGATGATAGATAGACATATTCCATATACAATATGCAGTATTCATAAATGTACATAGCCTTATAAGAAACATTTATCAGGCCAAAAATACCACCCATAATTATAATTAAAATGTCTCCTTGTAGATTAAAAATGATGCAGATTTTTCATGTTCTTTTATTAGTTTGACCTCTGAAATTATTTGAATGCCTGGATATAACAGTCAGAGAAAAATTCAACCTTTTGTGTCACTCCAGGAATATCAGAGAAGAGAGATCAAATACCTTGACCCTCATTACTGATAGTTTTTCATGTATGATTAAATGATTTTTTAAAAGTCATCCTGTTTAGAAATGCAAACATGGCAGCCTAATTCACATATAGCATTCCTGGGCATTCATATGTTGTCACATACCCATAGACTACAGGCTATGGGCTACAATAAATTCTGCAATGGCAAATTCCTAAAACATTTGAAAAAGCCAGAAATTCTGATGAAATGAGAACTGTATTACCCACCTGAAGTTGGGGGGTTCAGGGAGGGGAATGGCTAGTACAAATGCAATGCAAAGGTCTTCTAATAATTTGTGGTACTTTTGCCTATTTTAAGGACTATACAATGTAAAATTGTTGGTGGGCCAACTATCACATGATGCTGAGCTCATAATTCCTCAAACTTTTTGAATGAAGAGCATCCTCAAGTTAGCACTTAGGTGGCACTCTTTTCGTAACAAGATTCTTTACCTAACACAAATTCAGAAAATCATTCACAGTCTTGTAAAATGAGTGGTTTCCACAACTATGTTCTTAGTTCTAGTATGGTTAGATTATTATAATAAATAAGCAGCTATTAGAGAGAAGTTGACAACATAATATGTGCCAAAATTCTGTTGATAAGATTTCTAGATCTAAATTTATAGATTCAATATACATTTCTAGGGCAGCCAAAGTTTAATGGCAGGGTGACCATGGACATAATACCAACAAAGCTCCAATAGCTTGATATTTTGAGTTTTAAGGTATTATATTTTAGAGAAGACAGATGTCATCTCAGCATACACAGAAGAAGAAGCAATAAGATTCCAAATCTTATCCAAAGTCTCATGCAAATCCAATTCATGAACAATTTCTCCAGCTCAGCATTTATTGATTTAATCATTCATCCATTAAGCAAAAAGCATATTGAGCTATGAGCTAGCAGGGACTATGGTGAGCCCAGGGAAGGGTACAACATTATAGAAAACACAGACTCTGCTCCCAATGAATGCAGGCAATAATGTAGTTAGTATGGCAATACATATATTGGTGCTCTGACAGTCGGAGGAGAGAACAACCTAAACTTGCCTGGAGGAGATGGGAATGTCCTCAGTGACATTTGAAATGGGACCTATAGTATGTATGAGCAGGAGCTTCCATAGAAAGTTGGAAGGACATTTCAGGAAGAGAGAATAGCAGAATCATGGAAGACTGAAAGAGGATTGAATGTGGAGAACTAATTAGCAAAGGACATTCAAGGTGAAAGAGAAAGGACATGGAATTAGAAAAGTCACTTAAATTTCTTTGGAACCAGTTGGTAATGAGCAATTTAAAAGATGATAGCAAAATGTGGTTTGTGCTTCATTGTAAAGACTATTGCATACCAGTTTTTTTTTACTCCTTGTGTGGTAAGTAGATGGGTTACAGATGTGCAGAGATATTGGTCTCTTAAACCCTCCTTCGGTCGGCCAGCAGAGTCTGGGTGGTCAGAGATCCCGGGGCCATTACCTCTAGCCAAGAATGGTCTCTTCCATTTGTCAAAATGCACTCTGAAAATATACTCATCTTCTACACCTGTCATGGGGTGGGAAAGGTTGTGATCACTGGTATACCAAGCTAAAGAGTAGGCATTCTAGGTAGTAGAGAGCCCCTGAAAATGTTAGGCAGGAAAGTGGTGGTGGCAGCAGGACTTACTGGAGATGGGAAACCAACCTCAAAGGCTATTACAATGGCCAAGAGAAGAGAGGGTAAAGACCAGCTATTTCTCAACTGGGCCATACTTGAGTTCTTTTCCTGTCATTTTGTTGAACAGAACTCATATTCTGAATGGCAAGAATTATTTGGAGACACAGAGACTCTGGGATATCAGAGCAGGACCACAGAACTGATTTTTGTGAAGAGGCCTCCTGTTGGGATAAAAGGAAATATTTAGGTCTAACAACCAGGCTTTAGCTCACAAAATTACTACTTTGAGCAAAGAGGGTAAGGCCAAGTCTCTTCCCAGCCTTTTGGGGTTAAGGCACATTTCAAAAAGTCAGCTTTCTATAAACTAAAAGCCCTCTGGTCATATGCTTCAGCCTGTGACCCAACTGACTGTCCATCAGAAGAAACAGTATCGACAGAGACTAGAATGTAAAGTCCATGACAGAAATTTGGTCTATCTGGTCCACTGGCCCTCATTGCCTAGACTAATGCCTGACACCTTTTGGCATTCAATAAATATTTATTGAATGAGGGGATGACCCTAAACAGTGGGTGTTGACATCCTCTGGCTCAATTCTTGGGGAATATATTCAATTATCTACAGAAGAGAGTATACTCAAAACATGGCAACCTAAAAGAAGTGTGGCTGTGTGAATGTGTGTGTATGTGTACATACACATATATAGAGAGATAGAGAGAGAGAAAGAGAGAGAGAGAGAGAGACTTTATTTAGACTAAAACACCTAAGGAATGAGATGAACAGTGGAACTCAACTCTACCTCGAACCCTGCTCAGCACCAGTGGCAGTGGCTGCACCTGAAGAAATGGCTGGGAATGAAAACAGCAGTGACTTAAAGAATGACTTAGTGACATACAGAAATGATGACACCCAGGAGGCATGGCACCAGCAGGGCCTTTGCCAGCAGTCAATCACATAACACATTTTCAAGGTATACTGTGAGCCATCGGCACCCCCAAGGTGGGAGAGCACATGGAGATGAGGAAAGAGAAGGTAGAAATCCAGGAATAACAATGCAATAATAGGTGAAGACTCAGAGAAAATTATTATCCTTCATACTCACGGGTATTCGTTCAAACTGCTGGCATGGTTCAGGGAAACAAGGGTTACACATGCGTTCACAAGGACCTGAATCTGCTACACTCCAGCTGTACCAACAGAGAGCCAGTGAAACGAACCATAGTATGGAAAATATAGTGTGTGATTTATTTCTGTCAACTTGTAAAGCTGAGACAGATTTCTGCAGCTGCATTGGACAAGCAGAGATCCATTGAGCTCATTAAGATGTCAATGACCAATCATGTGCACCATGTTTCTCTAAGTCCACAATTCTATTCATAATTCTGAAGTCCAGAATCTTCTGGAGATCCACATTTTAAATTTTTTATAAATCTGATAACTGAACAGGCATAAAGCTACTTCCAATTTTTGTCTCATTTATTGTGATTATTCACACATTTTGCTGCTGAACTTTAATGATGGGGTGACATCACAGACACTGTTGGAGGTGTTGCTTAAAGTATGGTACATATACCAAATTACCTTTCTAAAACCCTAAACTTTTGGGGGGTGCCTGGGAGGCTCAGTTGGATAAGCATCAGACTCTTGGTTTCAGCTCAGGTCATGATCTCACATTAAGTGTTGGACTTTTGGTTTCGGCTCAGGTCATGATCTCATTGTTGCATGAGATCGAGCCCCACATCGAGCTCTGTGCTGACAGCATGGAGCCTGCTTGTGATTCTCTCTCTCCCTCTCTCTGCCCTCCCTCTCTCATGCTGTCTCTGTCTCTCTCAAAAATAAATAAACTTAAAAAAATTATTAAAATCCTAAACTTTTAAATTCTGACACCTATCTGTCCTTAGGGGCTTCACATAATGAATTGTATTACTATATTCTACTTTTTCTCCCATTAAAAGTCTTATTTTGGATTTAGAAGCATTTAATAGTAATTATTTTTACTAACCTTTTCCAAAAATAGAGTTGTGTTTCTGTTCTTAAACTGGTTTTTAATTGTACATTTCCATGCCTTCCAACAATATAAAAACACAGTAATAATAAAAGCTAATACCAAGTGCTTATTATATGCTAGACCCTGTGCTAAAAGGTTTAGATTTATTTTCTCTTAGTAACATGTAGCTGGGCCTAGGCCCTGGCACCAGACTACAAATACCAACCACACATGCTTGGTCCCCTTGGTTACTGATGATCATCATCAGTGAATCTTCTTTAGACCTCTGCCCTAGTATGGCCAAGTAATTCCAACAGCACCTTTAGGGGGTCCAACCTGGCTCTGTGGGATTCCTGAGCCCCTCACAGCACCTTGTTCTTTCTCTTCACAGCACTGATCTCATTTGTCATTGCATTTTTGTTTCTTTATCTACTGCTATTCTCTCCACTATACAGCCCACCTCCCATGAGGTGAAGACCATATCTACTTTAGTCACCATGGTTTCTGCTTCATAATAATGGGTTTCAGTTAATTATTGCTACTTAATAATACACTATCCCCAAATCTAATTGCTGAAGAAGGCAAACAAAATACTATTTTCACAATCCTGTAGGATGCTGGGCAGCATCTCAGCTGGTTTCACTTGAGCTCACTTATTCACGCTGTCATCTGGGCTAGAAGGTCCAGGATGGCCACACAGAGACATCTGGTAGTTGGTGCTGGAGGCTGACTAGATTGGGTTCTTTCTGTGGAGATCTCAGGGTTTCAGCAGAGCAAAAATAGAAGCTTCCAGGCCCTTTTGAGGCACAGGCTTTAGAGCTCACACCTTGCCACTTCTGACACTTTCTATTGGTCAAAGCAAGTCACCAGAAAAGTTCAGATTCAAAGGAATAGAGAAATATAACCTATCTCTGGATGAAAGGGCCAGCAAAGGGGCATGCATATTGGGATGCATGGCATTTTTTTCTGTGAAACAATTTGCCACCTTCCACTCTCTGGCCACAAATTTCTCCCTAGGCTCCCACATGTAAAATAAGCTTGGAAAAGTACCTGCAAAAGTTTTATCCCAGATATTGTATCAGGCTTGAAATTATCTAGCTTATTATTCACTTCTGGTCCACCTACAAATGGGATTTCTCTGTGGAGCCCTCAGCTTTCCAGAGACCCATGAACCAAAACTGCCCTCTCCCACCCAAATATCTATGATACAAAGGTGAAACAAAGAAGAGATAACCACACTTAATACTCCTTTTTTAAAAAAAGAAAGCACATAGCAGTCACTGGTCTGCAGCAGCTGTGTGATCCAAACAGGCAAATATCCAAGGACAAGGATTATTCCCTGATTAGGGCCTATTTCCTCTACTTTGGAGTGATTCTCTACTTCATTTTGTCTCTACACCCTGGACTGTTTGCTCAACCCTGTGAGAAGTTCTTTTCTTTCCATAAAAAATAGCCCATGCCTGATATAAGTAGCTCTTTCAGTCTGCTCTGTGCCTGTAGGAAGATGATGGCCCAGAGGCTTCTTAAACCATCTCCTTCCCTTTTACCAACCTGATGCAGCTCCTTTAAAATTCTTCATGGTATTTCTATGGATCAGCTTAAAATCTACTGTTAGACCATAGCCAGGCTCACTATTCTTACCAAGACAAGCAGCCTTTTCTCTAATTATAGAAATGTGCCAAATTTAGGTGATATGCTCAAATTCATAGATCTTTTGTTCAAGTGAGAAGTCTACAAGACATCACTTCAGATTATTCTGAGGTAGCCTGGAATTAGTTTTTCACCCACATTTTAATTCTCTGATAATCTCTTCCAACCTAGTACATCCTGGGTCTTCTATATTTTATCTAAATTCTACTTCCAAACTGAACAGTACTTTTCAAATCTCTTTCTACTGCATTTTATTATACACAGCTATCTGAAAAAAAGCCAGTTCGTACTTGCAACATTTTGCCTGGAAATCTCCTAGCCAGATCCATGAGTTCATTAGAAAAATTTCCTATCTTTCCAGTATAGCAGGCAACATTTTGCCAATTGTTTAGCCACCATATATATAATAAGGATGGTCCTGTCTCCACCCTCCACTAGCCATTTCCTTATTAAGCTAGCACCTACTAATGATCTCCTCACTGCATTCTTACACACCAATCTTCTCCCTTACCAAAGCCAATGTCACATGTTTTAGATTTTTGATATGATGGCATCCCACCTCTACATATTAATTTCTGTTTTAGTTAACTTTTCCTGTGTAACCACTCTAAAACCTAGTGGCTTAAACAATGATTTCTTACTTCCCATATAGTTCTGTGGGTTGCTGGAATGTTCCTCTGCTCGTTTCACGTGTTTGTTCACACTAGAGTTTTATCTGAGCTGGAGGTTCAAAATGGTCTGCACTGATATATCTGATGATTGGTATTAACTATGGTTGGGAAATCTTCGTTCTTTTTTGTGTGGTCTCTAATCTTACAGTAGGCCAGGCTGGTTCTCTTAAATGAAATCTCAGGACCTCATTCCAGGAGGGCAAGTGTAGAAACTTTAAGACATCATGAGGGCCAGGATCTGGAACTTGTACAATGTCACTTCTGTCATATTCCATAGATTAGAGATTCACAGGGTTGGTACAGATGTAAGGAGGTAAAGAAGCAGATCTATCAATCAGAAGAATGGCAGTCACAGTGCAAAGGGATGTGCACTCTGGAATGGCAGGAATCTGTGGCCATTAAAACTAAATCCTCCAGACTAAAATGTACTGAATGAGTGAATACTTAATTTTCATTAAGAGTATGAACATGACCTTAGTCCCTGATCTCTACTTCTTGACTCTGGCTCCAACTCCATGGCATTGTTACTGCTGGGCTCTGATATCAGACTCAATATAAGATTTCCAAAATTAATGTTTATTCTTATTTCCCCACTTCCTTAATTCTTGTCAATAACCAAGCCTTAAATATCCTATCTCTGCTATTCTCTGTGTCATATTCTAGACTGATCTGGAGAAATGAATAGATCTAGTTTTGAATTTTGGCTTTACCATTTACTTATTATGTGACCTTGTGCAGATTATTTAGATTATTTAAAATATCTGTTCATCAGATTTGTAGGAATCAATGAGACAATGAGTTAAAGTCCCTAGCACTGTTCCTAGTTACTAAATGACAGTTTTCTTCCTTTCTTCCTGCTATGGATTTACAGACAACAGTCAGCTGTTGATACTTGTAAACCTAGAAGTTACAAAAATATGAGGGGTTAGAAAATTAAAATCTCAGCTATGTATAACTTTTGTGTTATAGTATATTGTATAATATTTTGCATTATACATATAACTTCAGAGTTTGTGAAGAGGTAAATTACTATAATCCCCATCCAGCAATGGATTATCCAATTAATCCCCAAAGATATGTTTAAGACCCTAAAAAATGAAGGCATTGAACAAAAATTAGAAAATTGTGATATTCAATATCTGATGATTTTAAAAAGGGTTATGAAATAGGTACCAAGTAAAACCCCAAAACTTTGTCAGACTTTCTTACACATATATTTTTAAATTTTTTGTGTTGTTTTATTTTAAAATTCATAGTGTAGAAGGTACTATAGTCTTTTTAGTATTTTACGTCTCTGATCCAGCCTTTCTTTCACATACCATATAAAATCTGAGTCTTAGAATAGTGTTACTAGAAATAAAATGGAGGCTAAATATGAAACACATTTCATAAGAAGAATAACTGATAAGTCTTGGTTGCTGGTAAATTGCAAAGATTGATGGCAAGGGAAAAGCCAAAGATCTCACTGCAATTACCATTAAACAAATATTTCACATCACCCAAATCATCTATGCTAGGTCAAATAAATTAAATACTTAAACTTATTTTTACATTCTCTATCTTACAATACATTACATGTCAAGTTTTATCTTCTCTGAATGCTTCACATTTTTAGCACTGAGTCTATTTTAAACATTGTATCCTATTTTATCATGGGGTCTTTGATGAAAATTCTTAAGAATAATAATAATAATAATAAGTATTGCCATGAGCAATTATCTAAATCTTCCACATTTCTCCACCTGCCCCCAACCCTCCATGAGGCCAGGAAAGACTGAGTAGCTGGGGGCAGCGATTTAGTTCCACAAGATCAGGATCAGGAAAGACCTGGAGTGCGGAGATGACAAGAGTTGAGTCAGGGAACAAACAATGAAGCCAAAGACCTGGGGAAAATACAACGTCTGGGGAAAGCACATATAATGCCCGGGTTCTGACATCTGCAGGTAGGGGGACACTGAGATCACAGAGTTACGAGTTTAGAGGCAGGTGGGAGCATGATGGAAGCAAAAGCAGGTATAGGAAGCAAAGTCAGCCCAGGTTATTTTAGATTAATATATGCAGCTCCCTTTTTTGGAAGATAGGCGGAGCATAAGTAAGACCTTCAAAAAGATCGACGTGAACCAGAATAGGAATTCACTAGATATACTTTTCCCTGCCATGCTTGATGTTGTGTGACTTTAAGCTTTGAGGACTTAACTAAAATTTTTGTGTTATCCTTTAAGATACCTTTACATTCGTAACCCTCAAAGGTCAGCCCTGAGCTCATAGCAAAATTAAAGGCCTTCTCAAGTATTTATTTGACAGCTTAGACACATGCCCATAAAGGCAGTGGGAAGAAGTCGCTTAGGCTCTTAGAGATCTGTGACTCAAGTGAATTTACCTACATGGCAGAAGTATGATTCAAGTTTTAAGATTTGCAATGAAACACTCAAGAATAGTCTATAAAATGGAAGGTCATCAACGATGACCCTGACACATCTAGAATTCCATAGATAAGACATTAGGTTTGACTTTCTATAAGTTACATTATCCATGTGAAGTATGCCAGCTTGGTCCCCCAGTTTGAGCTGAATGTAGTCAAATAACAGTGACTTCACCTAAGAGTAGCACCATCAAAGTGATATTTTTCTTCTTTTACAAAGTTTTGAGTCCAAAAAACCTTTCCACTGTGTTTTTTATGCCCCAGAACTCCTAAGCCTGTGGGGCCTAAAGGTAATGGAGTAGATACAAATGAAACATGTCCTTCATGACCATACTTTTCTTTCAAAAACCCACAGAGATTTGAAACACAGCTTGAAAACCAGTGGACTAAGACAATGAATTAAAATATCTCCTTTTCTCTTGAGATGGAGGTTTAACTCCAGTGTTGGAATACAAAGGAGACAGTGTCGACTGGTCTTTAACTGTTACTGCAAATTTTCTGCTTTTCCAAAGGGCCGATGAGTTTATTGAAAAGGCAGGATGTTATACTGTCTGCACTCCACAAACATGCTTATACTTCTGGGCCTTCTTCCGCTCAACTACATGCTATTGAAATAAAAGTACTACATGAGCCGAAGCCACATAACCTGAATGCACATATTTATCCCAGGAATGACAAACTCTTATATTGCCTGTCTTTTTTAAAAAATCCATCCTTATCCTGATCTTCAGATAGTTTATCTCCAAATGTATCTTTGGTGGTATTCTGAGACATAGCAGAAATAATTCAAGCAGCACAGATAAATGTCTTATCTGGCATGAAGCTGGGCTGCAGATTCCAACAGTAATTCAGCAGTAAGAATTCAGTATAAGAGTTATTAAGTGGGCCACAAAAACCTCCTCTCAATAATTGCTACCTCTTCTTCCTCTATGTCTTGAATAGAAGAGCATGAGAAAGTCCCATACTTTGTGATTTGAGGCAATTGATGTGTATATTACCTATTTAAGTATGAATTTAAAACACTGTTATACATTGTCTTTTCGGGCCTTATATCCAGATATATTAGCACTTTTAATTGATCTTTTGACACTCAACAAAAGCTATTACACTGGTTCAAAAAAAAGGAAAAAGAAAATCCTCTAGTGAACATGTAATAGTGAGTTCTAGAAAGCCAGATAATTTCTTTGCTTAATAATAGTTTTCTTTCCTCTTGGCTGCAGATTCTCATAACTAGCACCATGCCAAACATTCGAAGATTGGATTATGGCCTGTCGTACTTGATTATTTTTGTCAGCATGCTGACCCGGGGTGCCCTTTTCTTGTGTTGTTCCTTCTGTTTCCATTTTTCATGTCACCCAGCTTTTCATCTTGTCAATCAGCTTTTGACTTCCTGATTAAAGTGTCTGTCACAGGAGCAGCCCGGTCTCCAGTCAGTTGTTTAATTTGTTCCTCATGGCATCCAATTGAGTTATTCATCTGGCCCAGCTGTTCCCAAGTGCTTCCAGCATCACTTTTTCATGTGTTTGGGTTTAACCTCTATATCTATGTACAACAGTGTGAATTGTTCCATTCATACTGTTGACTGTGGGTTGCTTTGCCTTCCTAATGCCTTGACGCTACTAGGCTGGCTGCTATGCTGTGGCCAAACCAACAGAGAGAAGCAATATTTCAATCTGATGTTATGGTAACGACTACGACTAAACAGACTAGTTTTCAAGAATTATAGTAGGTCCCCTTTTTAACAATTAGGACTATGTAATGGAAACTCTGGACTGTTCAGATTCAGATCCACCCAAAAATAATGTTGATGGTGCTTGGCAGAGGAAAGGAAACATTAGTCTGCCAACATTGTGGATATTGCCGCAAATGCTCCAGGACCTATTTGTTGCATTAGGTGACATGAGATACTCTCTTGGCCTGAATTGGTGCAGATATCCAACTGTAAAAATGAAATTAAGTAAATCTGCTGAGTTTGCAAGCTAAAACTCTCGTCTTCTGCTTATAAGATGATTTATATTACACAACATTCAAGAAGCCACATAATGCAACAGGAAACTGGAGGAAAAGAAAACTAAGACTACATTTCCCCACTCTCTTCTTTTAGCCACTCAAACCTAATCAATTCAAAATTTTGGTAGATTGTTTATGAGTGAGCCATTCCTTCCTGCTATTCCTATCATGTTTCTCCTGCAAATCCTACAAACTTGAAATGGTAATTCCATTACAGCAGTCATGAAAATAACTAAAGAACATGTGCCTAGGACTTAAAAGAACGTAGAATGAGTCTAATGAGAATCAGGCAGCAGGCTTAACACAACTTCACAACCTACCTCCCATTTTGGTTTGATCTCATGAAAGTATCTGCAAAGAATTCAGTTGCTCCTATAGGAACATGCATTTATTTCCTTAGGCTAATAATATGGGATATAGTGAAATGATGTAGCAATCCTGAAGAGAATAAAATTTTGGTAACATAATATATGGGAGAATGCTATTGTAAGTTAAACAGTGGAAATAAAATCATTTTTTGACTATGAGTCTTACAAAATTTTTGTATTTTCTCTGTCAGGTATTATACATAGACTAACTCATATTATTAACAATAATGCCACTTATTTACAGAGGCTTAGTGTATTTTATTTTTATTAGAAAAACTATTATCAAGTAAATTTGACTTCAACTCACAAAAATAATAAACATTTTAAGGATCACAAATCACGGAGAAAAATGTAGTTTGAAATGTGTATTTCTGGTATAGTTCTGGATAGATACATCACACAGACACCCCAGTGAAATTCTCTATGATGTATTTCTTAGGAAGATAATTTTTTTCAATCTCTTTCCTAGGATATTTTCCTTGTTGTCATAGGTGGGTTCACTTTCCCAATGTCTCTAGATCCAGATCTCTGAAGGAATATCCTCATGAATCTTTCCATGATTTTCCCAGAAAAGGGAATACAGTGAATTGGTACTCAATATTTAGTCCATCCTTCTTCTAGTGTGTCATTTTCTGCTGAAGAGGCCACAAAGTTAAAAAGCATATTTCCTAGACTCCCTTGCAGCTAGGGTTCCAGAAGTGCTTTAGGTCTGTGCCAGCAGATATATCTGTGAAAGATTTGGAAAGTGTAAGTGAGGCAAAGGCCACTATTTTACCATTCTATTAACTGTGGGCAAGCACAGTCCTGGGAATACTGAGGTTTGCTGTAGTAGTGTTAGCAGATGTCTGTGTGTCAAATGTCAGGGTGAAGGGTAGTAATTGTTTGTTGAGGAAAGATCTACCGAAGTCAACAAGTGTGGATGCAGTGCCCTAAAGTGAATCACACCTAAAAAGTGTGGTCCGGGAGCTTATAAGAGGTGGCTTCCTGGTTTCTTATCTTTCTAAACTGTGCTTCTCCTGCTGGGCCAGTTCTAGGTTATTCCTCTGGGAGTTGTTCTTGGGGTTCTGACCCAGAGCTTGCTCTTCTAGCACTTCCAATAGTTGTAAGCTTCTCATTCCCTATATCAAAACATGTTCTGATTTGAAAAAAGTAATTTTTGAACTGCAAATTCAACCTGATTGATAGTTTGTCTTTACAACTTTTTAAAAATTTCTTGCTTCACAGTCAGTGTCATAGTGCAAAGAACAAATGGGTTAGAGTCATACACAATCATTATTAGTTATGTCACTTTAGATAAATTTATGAACTTATCTAAACCTCAGCTTCCTCATCTTATAAAATTAGCAATAATACTTAAATGCATAGTTGAGATAAGGATAAAATGAGATAATAAATGTTAGCCTGGAACACTCATGTAAGCATTCAACAAAAGTCAGTATTCTTCTCAGTGTTTAAATTTGAACACTCAGGATTTGAGATAGTATTTCCTACTAATATAACCAATATCACATTTAGTGAGGAAAACAAAAGACTCTGGGACAATATTGTATATTCCTTTAAAAGCACATGCCTGTATTAATTTGGATCCAATAAACCAACTACTTATAGATACCAGTACCAAGTTTTATACAGGAAAACAGACCTCCTGATATTTCCAAGCAGCTATACTCAAATTTTTGGAAAGTCAAATCAAATAAATATTTATATATATATATTCTTGGGAGTAAAGAGTACCACGTGTGATATATGTGCATGTTTGCTTAACATCATGAAAACATAAAGAGACCAAGACTCAGTCCAAGAAGATTAGGTAAAAGAAAATAGTAAAGTTTTTACATACCTCCTTACCTAAGCCTAGGGATATTTTTCGATTAGTAACACAACAAAACAGCACTCCCATTCTTTGAGACAAAATACTTTGGATTGCCAGTTGCCATTTCCTTTCAAAATGAGCCCATCCTAGCTGCATGATGAACTAAGTTATTCCAGAGTACTTCTTAACCTTCCCATGATATTTGGGAACTTCACTGCATTCCATATTATTAACCTAAGAAAATAAATGAATTTTCTTATGGCATTAAAGGAAGAAAATACAATGATGTACTCACAGTAAAGAAAGACAAATACTCAGATGCTGAAGTAAAAATGGACCTGAAATCCAGCACCCACGTGTCTTAGAAGATATTGTAGTGATCTGGAAATGAGCTCTAGTAGCTAGAAGCTTGCATTCAAAATATAATAGCACACACAAAAAATGAAGTTTTGTGGTACCTGGGTGGCTCAGTTGGTTAAGTTTCCAACTTTGGCTCAGGTCATGATCTCACAGTTCATCAGTTCAAGCCCTGCGTCAGGCCCTCTGCTGTCAGAACAGAGGTTGCTTCAGATCCTTGTCCCTCTCTCTCTTTGCCCTTCCCCTGCTTGCACTCTCTCTCTCTCAAAATAAAAAACAATTTTAGAAACTTAGAAAACAAGAAATGAAGCTTCGAGCATATTTGAGTAGGAAAGTAGAAATGAGACCCCAATAACTTAGAGCCATCAATGATTCTTCCTCAGTGAAAAGAGATACTGGAAACACACACACACACACACACACACACACACACACACACACACACCATATTGGGCCAGGAAAATGACAGGGAACCTTGCTTCTACCTGAAGATATGGGTCAAGAACTAAAAAATTATACCACCATAGAAAATTGATACCATGAGCCATGAGCAAATTGGGCTTTATTTACACATTTTGGCAAGGGATGCAAGAATTATGAAACCAAGAAATATGCAGGAAAAAAAACTGATGCCAGGCACCTTGCATAAGCAAATGCAAATTCAAAACTCTTTTGGAGAAATACTTCCACGACTAAAGCCCATTTAGGTCTCTCTCTCTCTCTCTCTCTCTCTCTCTCTCTCTCTCTCTCTCTCTCTCACACACACACATACACACACACACACACACACACACACACACACACATATACATACACAATGCCTAATGCTGATGACTTTACAATAGAAGTTGTTTTTTAAACACAAAGAAACAGTCCCTTATTAGAAAGATTAAATACACATAATCGCCAAGTTTGAGATTCCAAAAAAATCTGGAAAAAATGTATAAAAATTAATATGCTTAACATGAAAACAAAAAGAATAGAAACCGTAAGGCAAGAATGACACTATCAAAAAGGCAAAAGAACCACTAACGTCAAGAAATAATTGGGGAACCTGGGCGGCTCAGTGAGTTAAGTGTCTGACTTTGGCTTAGGTCATGATCTCACAGTTTGTGGGTTCAAGCCCCATATCGGGCTCTGTGCTGACAGCTCAGAGCATGGAGCCTGCTTCAGAATCTGTGTCTCCCTTGTTCTCTGCCCCCATTTGTGCTCTCTCTCTCTCTCAGATAAATAAACATTTAAATTTTTTTAAAAAAGAAAGAATATATAGTTACTGAAATTAAAAACTTAATGGGCATATTATAAAGTAGATTGGCTACATCAAAAAATTACTAAAATCAAAAACAAACCTGAAGATCTTATGCAAAATATGCACAGATATATAAAAGGTGGAAATTGCAAAATGTTAAGAGAGATGAAGAATAAATTAAGGTAAAATAAAAGGTACCTAATAGAAATACTGAGACAGATTAAAGAAAATGGTAGCAGGACACTTCAAAAAGAAAAAAAAATAATGGAGACTTTCCCTAAATGCCATATAAAGTTCAGATTCAGCAATCATGATGACTAAAGAAAAGAAGTACAACAAACATTCCCTTCTGTCCAAGACAATGCCAATGCTCTGCCCATACTCCCTTGACCTCTTCCTTCTCCCTTCTTTCCAATATTGGCTCCAGGTGTGCCCTCACTTCCAACTCTAACATCTGCATCATTTTGGTAAGAGTTCCCTTTACTACACATTCTCATCAGTATTTCTTATCTCTTGTCATTTTTCATAATAACCATTCTAACAGATATGGGGTGATACCTCATTACAGTACTGATTTGCATTTCTCTGATGATTAGTGATGTTGACCATCTTTTTATGTGATGTTGACCATCTTCTTATGTATCTATTGGCCACTTGTATGTCTTTTTGTGAGAAAAATGTCTATTCGGGTTCTTTGGCCATTTTTAATTGATTTTTTTTTTTTTTTGCTACTGAGTTATTTGAGTTTCTTATGTATTTTGGATAATAAACCTTATCAGATACAGGGTTTGCAAATATTTTCTCCCATTCCAAAAGCTGTCTTTTCTTTTGCTGATTGTTTCTTTTTTCTTTAAGGTGGTGAGGCATACAACACAGAGAGCCTAAACTCTAATCAACATGATCAATTAAATCTCCCCTTTGTGATTGATTCCTTTTTTCCTTCAAAATTTTATTCAAATTCTATTGTGTCAACATATAGGGTAATATTGTTTTCAGAAGTAGAATTTAATGACTTATCACTTACATATAACACCCAATGCTCAACACAAGTACCCTCCTTAATACCCATCAAGCATTTAGCCCATCGCCCCCTCCCTCCATCAACCTTCAGTTTGCTCTCTACTATAAAGAGTCTCTTATGGTTTGTTTCCTCTCTTTTTTTTTCTCCTTCCCATATGTTCACCCACTTTGTTTCTTAAATTTCACATATGAGTGAAATCATATGGTCTTTGTCTCTCTGACTGACTTCTTTTGCTTAGCATAATACACTCTAGCTCCATCCACATCATTGTAAATGGCAAGATTTCATTCCTTTTAATGGCATATATATATATATATATATATATATATATATATACGCACACACACACACACACACACACACACACACACATACATATACCACAACTTCTTTATCCATTCATCAATGTACATTTGGGCTCTTTCTATAGTTTGGCTATTGGTGATAATGCTACTATAAATATTAGGGTACATGTACCCCTTTGAATCTGTATTTTTGTATCCTTTGGGTAAATACCAAGTAGTGCAATGTGCAATGGATTGTAGAGTAGTTCTATTTTTAACTTTTTGAGGAAACAATACTGTTTTCCAGAGTGGTTGCGCCAGTTTTCGTTCCCACCAACAGTGCAAGAAGGTTCCTCTTTCTCTGCATCTTCGCCAACACTTGTTATTTCTTGTGTTGTTAATTTTAGCCATTCTGACAGGTGAGGTATCTCATTGTGGTTTTGATTTATATTTCCCTGATTATGAGTGATGTTAAGCATCTTTTCATGTGTCTGTTAGTCATCTGGATGTCTTCTTTGGAAAAGTGCCTGTTCATGTCTTCTGCTCATTTCTTAACTGGATTATTTGTTTTTTGGGTGTTGAGTTTGATAAGTTCTTTATAGATTTTGGATACTAACCCTTTATCAGATATGTCATTTACAAGTTTATTCCATAGGTTTCCTTTTAGTTTTGTTAACTATTTCCTTCTCTGTGTAGAAACTTTTTATTTTGATGAAGTCCTAATAGTTCATTTTTGCTTTCGTTTCCCTTGCCTCCAGTAATGTGTCTACTAAGAAATTGCTGCAGCTGAGGTCAAAGAGGTTGTTGTCTATGTTCTCCTTTAGAAATTTGATGGTTTCCTGTCTCACTTTTAGGTCTTTCTTCCATTCTGAAGTTATTTTTGTGTATGATGCAAGAAAGTGGTCCAGTTTCATTCTTCTGCATGTTGCTGTCCAGTTTTCCTAACACCATTTGTTGAATACACTTTCTTCCATTGGATATTCTTTCCTGCTCTGTCAAAGACTTGTTGACCATAGAGTTATTGGTCCAATTCTTGCTTTCTATTCTGTTTCACTGATCTATGTGTCTGTTTTTGTGCCAGTACCATACTGTCTTGATGTCTACAGCTTTGTAATATAGTTTGAAGTCTGGAATTGTGATGCTTCCAGGTTTGCTTTTATTTTTCAGGAGTGCTTTGGATATTCAGGGTCTTTTGTGATTCCATACAATTTTTAGGATTGCTCGTTATAGTTCTGTGAAAAATGCTGGTATTTTGATAGGGATTGCATTAAATGTATAATTTTCTTTGGGCAGTATAGACATTTTATCAATGTTTATTCTTCCAAGCCATGAGCATGGATTGTTGTTCCATTTCTCTCTATCTTCTTAAATTTTTTTCATAAGTGTTCTATAGATTTCAGAGTACAGATGCTTTCCTTCTTTGGTTAGATTTATTCCTAGGTATCTTATGGGTTTTGCTGTAATTGTAAATGGGATAGGTTCCTTGATTTCTCTTTTGGCTGCTTCATTATTGATATATAGAAATGCAACAGAATTCTGTACATTGATTTTATAACCTGTGACTTTGTTGAATTCATGTATGAGTTCTAGTAATTTTTTGGTGTAGTCTTTCAGGTTTTCTACATAGAGTATTATGTTGTCTGCAAATAGTGAAAGTTTGACTTCTTTCTTGCCAATTTGTATGCCTCTTATTTATCTTTGTTGCCCCTTTACTGAGGCTAAGGTTTCCAATACTATGCTAAATAACAATGGTGAGAATGGACATCTCTGTGTTGTTCCTGGCCATAGAGGAAAAGTGCTCAACTTTTCCCCATTGATGATGATATTAGCTATGGGCTATGGATCTTTCATATATGGCCTTTATAATGTTAATGTATATTCTATCTATCCCTACTTTGTTGAGGTATTTTTTTATCAAGAATGGATGCTATATTGTTCATTGTTTCTTTTGCTGTTAAAAAGCCCTTCAGTTTGATGTAGCTTTATTTTTGCTTTTGTTTCTTGTGATTTTTGTGTCATATCCAAAAATCATTGCCAATAACACCAAGGAACTTTCCCTCTATGTTTTCTTCTAAGTTCTAAGAGTTTTTTTTTTGTTTGTTTGTTTCAGGTCTAATGTTTAAGTCATTAATCCATTTCAAGTTAATTTTTATATAAGTGATGTAAGAGAAGGGTCCAATTTCATTTTTCTGTATGTGATTATTCACTTTTCCTAATACCATTTATTTAAGAGACTGTTGTTGAGGAAGAGATATGAGTGAGGGACATTTTCTTTGGCCATCTTGCTGATGTCACTCAGAGCTAAATTCCTGGTGGATAATGTAGTCTAAGATTCCAAAAATGGGATTATTATACATTATGGCTGTGATGGAGCTAAAGCATCCTAAGATTCTTGTATTGATTGGGAGGAGGATAAAGCTATTGATTAACCTCAGACTTTCTAATTCAAGTGTATAAATTAAAATTCAGAAACTGCTGTAAGAATAAAAAAAAAAGTAGATATTTACCCTATAGGTCAGTGATTGTTGATTTAACATATGTGCAATTGGAGTTGAGAAAAGGGGCAGAGGCATATTTAAGAAGCTCAGAAAACACCAAGCAGGATAACCCTTCCCAAAAAACCACCTAAGGTACAACTTAAAAAAAGTCTTAAAAGCAGTCAGAGAAAAAAACATAGTAAAATGTAGGATATTAAAGATAAGAAATACCAGTGACTTCATGTCAGAAACAAGGCAAGCTGAGGGATAATCCAATGATGCCTTTAAAGGAGTGAAAGGAAGTAAAAATCTTTCAAATCAAAATTCTATCTCCAACAAACTATCTTCATTAAAATGAAGGTAAAACACTTTTTTTAGGCAAACAAAATCTGATAGAATTCATTGCTATCAGACTTGCACTGAGCCTGAAGAATAATAGTCATTGGAAACTCAAAATTACACATAGCAATAAAAATCACTGAAAATGGTTAATATAAAGTTATATACAATACTTTTTTCTATATTCCTTAAAAAATAATCATTAAAGCACAAACAATAGCAATTTATTATGGGGTTTATAATATATAGAGAAGTAATAAAAATATATATGACAACAGTACAGAATATCAAAAAGAGGAAATAAACCTTCACTGTTTTAGGGTTCTTAACTTATAGTGGCATAAGAGTAGTTGAAGATAGATTGTGGCAAGTTAAAGAACAACCAAAGAACAGCTACTGTGGTGGGAGGAAAGCAGAGGCATTGTCAATATGACAATAGTGGAGATAGAATGGAATACTGAAACTATACTCAACTGAGCAAGTAAGGAGAAAGAAAGAAAAGGAACACAGATCATATGGAACAACAACAACAAAACAAATAGCAAAAGTGCAGATTTAAAATTATTTTATTCATAATAATATTAATTTTAAATGTTATATAATATAAAAACAGGGAGGGGGACAAAATATCAGAGACTCTTAAATATGGAGAACAAATAGAGGGTTACTGGTGGGGTTGAGGGAGGGGGGGTGATAGGCTAAGTGGGTAAGGGGCATTAAGGAATCTACTCCTTGCACTATATGCTAACTAATTTGGATGTAAATTAAAAAAATAAAATTAATAATTTTAAATGGCATAAACCAGGGGTCAGCAAACATTTTCTTTTAAGACCCGGAGTAAATAGGTTTTGCAAGCCATAGAATCTCCATCAACTACTCAGCTCTGTGATTGTAGCCTGAAAACAGTCATAGACAATATAGAAATTAATGGTTATGGTTGTTTTCCAATATTTTTTTAACAAAAATAAGCAGTTAGCCAATGGGCCATAGTTTGACGATACCTGATCTGAGTACTGTTCAACAGAAATACTATTGGACAACAAGTGTGAGTCATATATACAATCTTTTTTTCTTTTATCGTACAATTCCATTTATTCACTCATTCATTTTTATGGAACTAAAATTAACACTTTCATTTATTTTTTTAATATAATTTATTGTCAAGTTAGCTAACATACAGTGAATACAATGTGCTCTTGGCTTCAGGAGTAGATTCCCATGATTCATCACTTAGATACAACAAGTGCTCATTCGAACAAGTGCCTTCCTCAATGCCCATCACCCATTTTCCCTACCCTCCAACCCCCACCCCCATCAACCCTCAGTTTGTTCTCTGTATTTAAGAGTCTCTTGTGGTTTTCCTCCCTCCCTCTCTGTTTGAAACTATTTTTTCCTTCCTTCCCCCATGGTCTTCTGTTAAGTTTCTCAAGATCCACATATGAATGAAAACATATGATATCTGTCTTTCTCTGACTTATTTCACTTAGCATAATGCCCTCCAGCTCCATCCACATTGTTGCAAATGACAAGATTTCATTCTTTCTCATTGTCAAGTAGTATTCCATTGTATATATAAACCACATTTTTTTATCCATTCATCTGTTGATGGATATTTGGACTCTTTCCATACTTTGGCTATTGTTGATGGCACTGCTATAAACATTGGAGTACAAGTCATATATATATACTCTTAAACATTATGACACCTATATTAAAATATAAAAGAAATGGGTGAAATTAAATTCAATAATATTTTATTTAACTTAATATATCCAAGATACCATTATTTCAAAATGTAATCAATATATAAATAATAAGATATTTTACACTCTTTTTTGTGCCAAGTCTTTGAAATCTGGTGTACATTTTATACTTAAAGAGGCAGTAGCTCTCAGGATCATACAAGGTAGGTACCTGATAGTGAGCACCTTCTTAAATTTTGCTGAGTGCCTCCTTGCTATATCTCAATGCTGCTCATTGATTGAGTAGCCCTGGGGTGGGGGTAATAATTCACTGACATTTCTGATTTGCCAAGCATGTGGGTAAAGCAGCCACTCCAGATAAATACGGTAGCCAAAAACATGCAGATTATGACAGTTGGAATTCAAAGGGTATATGGAACAAGAGTCAACAGTAACCCAAAAAGATAGGTGTAGTATACCAACTCTGTCTGCTATACCTGGTAACCAAGAAGTGGCCAGTTCTTTGGATGACCTACAAAGACACATATTCCAGGGGGCAAAAGATAAGCTCTACAAAGACTTAGGGGCCTGTTTTGCAGTACTACTTTTAGGGATCCAGTGGTCTTAAGCATGTTAGGGCACACTTTCTACAATTAAATACTAGGCATTGTATTTTTATCTCTGAACACTAAAAAAGGAAAGAAAGAAAAAAAAGCATAATACTTAGTAAGCCTATTTGAATTTTGGAGACAGTAAATCTTATACTTGAGAATACTCCTCTCACCAAGTTTTTAGTTGACTCAATAGGCTCCTAGTTTTGAGGAGAGCCCAGGACAATACTTTGCAGCAGGTGCAAACTATGGTATAAACTACCTTGGCACTCAGGCCATAATGCCAGGACATCCTAAGATGTTAGACATATCTGTGATAGATAAGGATGCTTTGTTCAGTTTCCAGAAAGCCTCAATAAGAAAGCCTTAGTGCACAGAACTAGTCACTCTTTGTAAAGCTTTTCCTGGTAAATTACTGGGCCCCAGTAGATACTGATACCAACTGTATGCAACTGTAGCTGTCCATAATGAGCTGGGCGTTGCCAGATCCACAAAGACATAATATCAGGCAGAGACAGCAACAATCTGTGATAAAATACGTTTAGGATTTGAACCCAGACTGGTGACTGATGGGAGTTTATTTATAAGCCCCCAGCACTTTCATTCATTGGGTGAGATAATTCTGAGATGCTATAATGCAATATCTCCCAAAGAGATTAAACTCTATCCACAATGCTTATTGTTTGCTTTTCCTCTTCTTTCTCATTTCTCATTTCTACTATGATCTTTCTAGGAACACTCCCCAAAGGAACTAATAGTACTTGAAACTCTGTCTCAGGTTCTTCTCTGGAAATTGAAAACAGGTTCGATTAGCATCATGTCATCAATGCAGTGGACCAGTGTGATATTCTATGTAATGTCAAGATGACTAAGGTCCCTTAGGACTACATTGTGAATGAGCAACATAGTTAATGTAATGCTTAGTCAAGACTATGAATATGTATTGTTGTCTTTCCCAGAAGAAAGAAAACTACTTTTGATCCTCCTTTTTGATGGGCTTTAAAAATTACCAATTTACCAGATCACTAGCGTTATACAAAGTTTCAGAGCCTGGACTGATCCACTAGTAGGGATACCATCTCTGGCACAGCAGCTATGATTGTGGCTATTCTTCATTAAGTTCATGGCAGTAAATTTTAATCTACAGTGATTCATTGGGTTTTTGCAGGAGCCATACTGATGAAGAAAATGAGGACATTGTGGAAATCACCCCCTACATCATTTATGTTTTTTAGGATTGTATTAAGCTCTGCTATTACACACAGGATGTGATGTTACTTCTAATCTATTTTCTAGTTTATCATCTTGACTAATAGCAGTGGAGAAAGATTAGTGAGGGAATGATGTGAGGGTTCTGATATATATATAATCTTATGTCCCTATAAGGCACTAGGTGACTAAGAAAATGATCACAGGATGTGTCCATGGACCCAGTGGACCAACATGAAGTGGACTTGGGCCAGGATTCCATTTATCACCTAGTTTCTGTATCAGCCCTATTCTATCAGCAACACCATGATGACATTTTGGGTCCCATGGTATCAGTATCAGGTTAGATGCTATGTGAAAGATCATAATTTTCCATTAGAGTGACTGACATTAACTTTCTATCCATCATCTTTTTATTTATTTTTTTTATTTTTTAGCTTATATAAATTAAGCTATCCTCTCATTGTGTGTGGCCATCTATCTTGCCCCTGGGAACAACGTGTTAGCCATTGCCAACAAATCCCAGAGGGTCTAAGCATCTTAGTTGCCTCTTTAGCTTCACTGCCTGTTACAGTAATTATGCCTGCTTGCCTCTAACAGTTCAGTGCCACCACTTGGCCTCCAGTTACAGACTGCTGTCATCTCTTTGAAATCAGGAATAGAGTTCTAGAGCAGCATCTGCTCCTCTTAACCCTGGCCTACCAAGAACAGTCACCTTGATCTTCTCAACAATGCTTGGGTCACCTTTACTCGCAGCAAAGGATTCTCAAGGTCCCTGAGAGGAGCATCCTGCTGGGTGGGAGTCCTCTGAGAGAATTGTTAGAACACATCTCAGAAATGTCCTACCAGGTATTTTCTACCAATTCCCATTTCATGTTTATTGAAAGTTACTCCTGAGCATGTAAATTTCTCGGCACTATTAGCCAGTTTATGGCACTGTAGAGCTTCTCTAGGGACCAAAAAAAGCCCCCAGGCAGAGAGATGCAGAAACTTGGAAGAGGAAACCTCTGGTGTGTGCAAAGCTGTAGGAATACGCTACATCATATGAGCGTATGAACATGAGGGGATGGTGGGTAAGGCCCCCCAAATTTCTGTTTCTTAGGACAGAAAGAAACTTAACTGAAGAAGCCATGTTTAACCATATAGAAGGATGTCTGTGTTGTTACTATTTGCAATTTTGAAAAAAATGGAAATAGGTTAATTATTCATCTCTTGGGAAATAATGCCAAATCGATAAATAAATGGTTTAATTATCAATAAAACATTCAGCCATTAACATGAATAAACTGGATTTACTTGCATTATTATGGACAAATCTAAAAACAATATTGAGTAAAAAACCAATTTGCAAAATTTATATACAGTAAGTTTATCTGTATCTACCTATATCTACATCCATGTTTATGTTTTTAAACCCCAATACTAAACTAATACTAAATAATGATGTATTATTTATAGTATCTTAATGTGTAATATCACAAAAATGTGCGTGAAACAATGCATACAAACTTCAGAATCATGTTTATTTCTGAAAAGGAAGGGATAGAATCAGGGTTAAGCTATTTTTTTTTAATGTCTATTTATTTTTGAGACAGAGAGACAGAGACAGAGCACAAGAGGGGAAGGGCAGAGAGAAAGTGAGACACAGAAGCTGAAGCAGGCTCCAGGCTCTGAGCTGTCAGCACAGAGCCTGATGTGGGGCTCCAACTCCTGAACTATGAGACCATGACCTGAGCTGCAGTCAGACACTTAACCGACTGAGCCACCCCACCACTCCAGGGTTAGGCTGTTTTTAAAACACCTATTTCTTAAAAGAAAATTTTAAAAATAGTCTAAGCAAGTATGTCAAAAATGTTATTATCATATTTCATGGTAATAGGTGTCTTATATTTTGTTTGAAATGATTCATAATTTAAAATTTCTCTTTATTTTGGTGTGCCTGGGTGGCTGTCAGTTAAGCACCCAACTTCAACTCAGCTCATGATCTCAGTTCATGAGTTTGAGCACCACGTTGGGCTCTGTGCTGACAGCTCAGAGCCTGGAACCTGCTTTGGATTCTGTCTCCGTCTCTCTCTGTCATTCCACCACTCACACTATGTCTCTCTCTCAAAAATAAACACTTAAAAAAATTTTAAATAATGTTTATTGAAATTTCTATTTATTTTAATCACTTAGAATAAGTGGTGGATAAGAAGACAGCTTAAGGTGGTGATTCCTATATCTGGATGATCATCAGAATTATTTTTTTTTTAATATATGCCTGAATCCTACCCAAAGAAAACCAGTTTCAGTAGATCTGGAGTAAGGTTCCAGAATTGTTTTAAAGTCTCTTGAATAATTTCGGTATATAATCAGTTTGGGGAGCTATTGACTTGAGATACTTTTTCTAGAAAATCTAACTTACATCCTAGTTTTTGGTTCTATAACTAGAAGTTAAGCAGTTCACTTGTAAATATTTTGACTAAGTGATAGCATAATGATATGCCCTTTATTTTTTATTAAATTAACAAAGAAAGCCTTGGATTTACTATAAAATAATTGATGAGTTACATTGTCAACTGCATGATTTAGTGTTGTTGATAAACTGTATCTTATAAGAATTGGCATTTATACTTCAATATCAAGAAAATAAATCCATCTTTTTGAATAACTTATATGTTTCCTTTTATCAGTTAATAATTATTATATGAGTAATTATGCATAAATTTTTGCCTAGCCTGCCTAAAATCTCAGAATAAATGTAATACTTTAAAAATCATTATTTCTATTTTAATAGCATTTGTGTATTTGTGTCTTTTGCTGAAAGCCACTTCAAATACTTTGTAACACCAGGTTTAATGTTAATACTTGATGATGGTGATGATGATGATGATGATGATGATGATGATAGCCTGCATTTTGGGGAGCTTGTACTATGTGACTACATAAACTTAATTTTTAAATTTAATCCTGAGCTCAATTCCTAATGTAGGAAAACAAGTTATTTTACAGAAGCAAGTTAACTAACAAATGATGAAGAAAATAGGAATTACCTATTCCACTGATATTTCACCACTTTCACTGATGAAGAAAATAGGAATTACCAAAAAAAGGCAGGGAGAACTTATAAATGTACTCAGTACACTAGTTCCCTATGAATCTAGCCACTAGTCCATAGCCACTACAGTGTATAGCGTTTTATGGTGTCAACTCTCAGTTTACACCCTTTATTCACAGGAGTTAGGTAATGATTTCAAAGATTCTCTCCAGTGTATTACAGTCTTAAGTCACAAAATTTATAAAATTGACTCTGGCTAATATTGTAGCAGAGATGGAGGGCAACTATTTTCCATTTATTCTCTATCTCCCAGCAGAAACCAAAAGTATGGACAGAAATGAGTTCCAGGACCTTTGTAATCTTAAAAGATAGTAAATAATAAGGATAATCTCTAGGCTTCAAACTACAGGAACATTTCCATTCTGTATACTTTCCCCATTCTTTCTCTATCCCATATTAGTCTTCTTCAAATAATGTAGAAATAGATACTGGTTAATAAGAATAAAATAAATACTATTATATTTGTAGGTAGAAAGCATTTTACAGTAAAACATACTTAACACAGACTGTGTCACACTTGACATACATTCAAGAAGTCAGAATCTAGCCCAAAATATTATTACGTATGGTCCAAATATTTGTTAATTGAAATAACTACAATAACATTCACTTCTTGGAAGTTTTTCTATGACTATGTCAAAAAGGTTCTCACCAATTTTAGTTTGTCTTATTTAAACTAATGGACAGAAAAACAGTGGGTTGCATTAAAGAACCTTTCAGGAAACTTGTTCTACTTGATGTATTCATGTTGAAAAACCACTATGTCTTGAAGAGTAAATTTATTTTAGGGCATGCCAGTATAAAACTGAAGCAGACTAAAGATTTGGATCTACACATGTTGGGTGGTGGTATACTTCCAATTTACCCAAATTTATAGAAAGTACCTGAGAAGTTATTGAGACTCTTTTTAGCTTCTTCTGCTTGATGATCACACATGAATATAATCTGAGTCTTCAGAACATTTGGGAGGGCCAGACAATTATAAATAATTTAAAGAGATCAGAAAATAAGAGCTTCTTACAGAACGTGGAAGTATACTCTTCGAATCAGGTGGCATCATTGACAGGTGAACACCTCTGGGGGAATCTGAAGACTATAGAAGGTTGCCCGTCTGACCTGGAGACCTTATTCTGTGTAGCCATCCTTGTGAGAAAGTTGTTACCTACTTTAACACAAGTTCATCCTACAGAAATGCTGTTTCAAGGAGCACATGCACCCCAATGTTTATAGCAGCACTATCGACAATCGCCAAAGTATGGAAAGAGCCCAAATATCCATCGACTGATGAATGGAGAAAGAAGATGTGGTATATATATACAATGGAGTATTACTCAGCAATGAAAAGAATGAAATCTTGCCATTTACAACAAGTGGATGGAACTAGAGTGTATTCTGCTAAGCAAAGTAAGTCAGTCAGAGAAAAACAAATATCATATGATTTCACTCATATGTAGAATTTAAGATACAAAACAGATGAACATAAGGGAAGCATAGCAAAAATAATATAAAAACAGAGAGGAAGACAAACCATAAAAGACTCTTAAATACAGAGAACAAACTGAGGGTTGCTGGAGCTGTTTCAGGTGGGGGAATGAGCTAAATGGGCAAGGGGTATTAAGGAGGACACTTGTTGGGATGAGCACTGAGTGTTATATGTAAGTGATGAATCACTAAATTCTATTCCTGAAACCATTATTACACTATATGTTAACTAACTTGGATTTAAATTTAAAAAAATAAATAAATAAAACAAGCTTATCCTTTGCTTTGTAGTGCCTTTTGTATCAATCACCTCACCACCATACTTTGACAACCATCTATGGGGTTGCCAAAAAAATCAGACATATGCTCAATCACTATCAAACTCACCCATCTAAAAGCATTTATGAGGAGTCTTAACAGTAAATGAATTATAACAGCTTTTAGATCATGTTATGTAAAGTGACATGGAAGACACAGAAATAACCCTTTATTCCTCTTTTTTACTTCTTTCAGTATGGATCAGAACAGTGCAACCATGAGAGAAAAATTCCTTGGCTTTCTTATTGCCCCCCTCGGCAGCAAGGATCCATTTCCTCCTTTCATTCATTTATTACACCATTACCAAATATCTATGGAGTGCCTGCTGTGTCAAACTCCATGTGCTGTTAGGCTTGTATTGTTCCTCTCTGTCTGAAATAATCCTTCCACATTCTTCTTTCTCAAGTGAATTTATCCTCAGACTTTAAGTATCACCTAACGGTCCCCCTTCGTAATGGCTTTCCAAACTCTTTTTTAGGCAGTCAGACCTCCCCCCTCCTCTTAGTACAAAATTTATCATATCTAATGTCCTCATCTGTGAATTCCAGGAGAGCAACAACGATGCTTTCTTCTTCCTGTCATTAATTGAACTTCGTACAACTTTACTGAGTACATGGTTCAATATTTTTTGTTCAGGGAATAATTAAATATATGAATGAGAACTAGACGATTCTTCCTGCACATTGGCTATTACATGGAACTTGGGGCAATTCACTAAATCACCTCTTTGGTTTAGGGTGCTTCTGAATGTTTATCCTCTCTCCTTCTGTGAGATGTCATAATGCTTTAAACTTTAAAAATAGAACCCTAGAAACATCTCATCGTCGCTGTTAGATCCATTGTCACCTTGCACTTGACTTTGTGACCTCAGTGCAAATGAATGTTGGATCTAGTGTTTTAGAACAAGAGATAGTAACGATAGAGTTTATGTGCTGTGAATCACATTTATTGTGTTCAACTTCTCATTGCTTGCTTATTAAGCAAGAGCTGTTTTGATGGAATTATGGAGCAACCAGAAAATGAAGCAATTTGATGAGTAAGTGAGGGATGAGAAAAAAAAGGCATCATGTCTAGATAACTCTGACAAACAGATTCTGAAATCAGAGAAATAAAGTGGTATCTGGTGAGGAATAGGGCCAGACTCGGTTTAAGAAGCCAATGTAGGAAACAAGTGAAATGATGCTCATTGCAGCATCATTTGTAAGAGAAAAAAAAATGCAGGGTTACATAAGTATAAGTACATATGATGAAATAATATGTAGAAGAAAACTAGAATGGACTAAAAGTATATGTATCAACATGAATAGATTTCACTATATAATATTAAATAAAATATCAGATATTTTATTTAACATGATATTATTTAAGATGATATTTTAAACTCAAAGTAGTCCCACATATTGTTTATGAATACTCAGATTTATTGCAAACATATAAAGATGGGTGAGAAAGCCTTTTGTGAGAGTGGTTGCTTTTGGTTAAGAAAAGAAAGAGAGGAATTGGGATTGAGAAAGAAAGCAAAGTGTATTTGTTTTATAATTTCTGTCTATTTTGTCACATAAAGTGTAAGTTTAAGGCATACATTGTAAAACATAAACCATTTATTATTTCTGGGAAGTGGGTAAATAAGCATTTGTAATGTTATTCTCCTGGATACTTTAGATTTTTTAAGTACACAAAGAAAGAAAAAGAGTCAGTGGGAAAAACCCAGTTGAAAGAGTGAGATACTGAATCAACCGAAGTGAGAAAAACTAAATGCAGATTTTTCTCAAAAGCAAAAAAGGCATGATCCAGGGGAAAAAAAGTAGAATTCTTCATCTTAGAATAAGGGAGAAACACCTATCAGGCATATTTGGGTAGGATATTTATTTGATTTTAGAATGATGAGGGAATTCCTGCATTCAAGAAGTGGCCAGAAATAAGGAAAGTTAGTTTGAAGACAATAGCAAATGTTTGAAAAAAATAATTTCAGGGAGTAAGTGTGAGATGACTAAAGAAATATCAAAAAGCTGCCAAGCAAAGGGGTTTCCTTCTTGATGATCATGAATTTCTAGAGAAAACAATCTGTCCTATTGTGTGAATTCCTACAGGAGGGTGCAGACTCAAAGAAAGGGAGGCTATCCTTTTTTTAAGGATTTTCTGGATGCATGTGACAAAAAGACAGAGGGGCAAGTAAGAGCTGTAGGGAATATTCTTTCTTAATGATGTATAAGGGAATCTATATATTATACAATGCCATACAATGTTATGCAATGACATGAATTAGTGATATGTGCCAAATGAAGGGATAACTAAAGTATGGTAGAAGAAAAACTCAAGGAGATTGGAAGTTCAGAGGTTTCCAGGGCTACTGGATCACAGGGGCCATTCAATCATATTAGTCAAAGACAGGGCTTGATTATTTTCTTACTGTGGAGATTACATGTCCCTTCCTTACATCTCAGTTTCTAGTTCAACACATTTTCTGAGTTTCATATTTTTTAAGAGAATCTGGTTCAGTCAGTTATTCAGTTTGAGGTTCCCTCTTGGGATTCTGAATCATTCATCACTTAGGTCACTGGCTAGTCTACAGAGGTGGTCTTCGAGTTAGCCTTGCCTGGTTTGTCCATTCTAGACTATAGAAAATGTGAACTGTATGAGGTCGTCAGAAGGAAGTTGTGCAAGGAGCGAAAACAATAAGCATTGTGCATGTATAAGAGCGCTAATGATGCTGACTCCATCTTTGGCCCTCCATCTTGTTCATGCCCACATAATGACCTACCTCAGAGCTCTGTGTTCCAGACCCTATGGAAGTTAATACATGCTCTGACCAGAACACGTTGGGATAGCCCCTAAAGTGGCACACACCAGGTATCAATTTAGCTAAATAGTAGTGATCCTCTGGCTCACAGATGGTGCTGCTTTAGAAAACTACCCTTTGGCCTCACCATAATGTCCTTTGCTCTACAAAAGCTGTGGATTATGGTCAGGACGGAGGTGGAGAACAGCTGCTTAGTGCTGGGATCATTTGTCTGCCCAATCTCCTGTCACAGTTACCCTGAATAAAACTCTGTGTAAACAATATGAAGTAGCTTGCTTCGTTTTTTTGGTCTCAAAGTGCCTTCACAGGCTGAAGGATACTTCACTCTCCCTCCTCCACCTTCTAACAGTGTGTGTGTGTGTGTGTGTGTGTGTGTGTGTGTGTGTGTGTGTGTGATTATATCTCATGCCATTTCTCCATGTACACTCATGTATATCTACCTTAATTCAACAAAGTAAAATTCATTGAAAATACCTTTTAACTTCTTGCCAAAACTGCTCACCAATATCTTTCCACTGGAAAAGCCAAGGGAAAGAGTGGCAGGGGACTCTGAGGCTGCAAGGCATAGGAATTACCAGTCAGCAAGTACACAAAGCAAGCACACCTTTCAAATGTGTCCAGGCTCCAGGAACTGTGAGAGCATTGAGGAGAAGAGGGGTAAGGCCTGGTAGAACAAGGGCAGCTATGTGTAGTTGGCCAGAGCTGTGGTTAGATGCCCAGTGGCATTTATTCTGGGCATGGAGGCACCTTCCTATATGCATGACTGATTTAACTAATATAAAAAGTTCTTATATTTGCACCTTGAGTAGCAGGAGGAAAAAAAAGGGCAAAAGAAATCCAAAATAAATGAATAAAATCAATATTTTTTGCTGGAAAATACGAGTGAACTATACAGTAAACTCTCACAATATTTCCATCTGCTAGGTAGATGAATCCAGAATAGTTTTACATTTATAATTACAGAGGAACGTGTGAAAGACCCTTATTCCTTTTTTCCCTTCCTCTTAAAAAAATGGTGAATAGGGCCTTTAATACTCAATCTTAAATGAATGTTGTATATTTTGGCATGATGTCAAAGTGTTAACAGAACTTGTACTATGGTCTTCTAAAGGGAAAAAACAAATAGTTTAACACTGAGGTATTTTGAAGCAGGTGCTCTGGACAATTAAAGAACTTTGTGGCTTTTGAAGGAACCCTTCCAAGAACTAGAAATATGAAAAATGAATACCACACTGTCACTGTGATAAAATACCTGATTTTCACTTCTACTGGGGAAAGAAACCAGAACTCAAAGAGCACAGAGTAGTTATGTTTAGTAAGATATGTTAAATAACAAAAATTTAATTGAATAAATTTGAAGCTTTAATTGGCTTTATTAACAGTTCATGAATCGAGCAGCATTCCATCTAGCAAATAGGAAGGAGCTCCAAGGATATGTACAAAATGGACGATTTTGAGAGGCAGAGAGGAGACAGAGAAAAGGACCTAATCAGTAAGGACTACATTGTTTCAGGCAAGGTCAGGCACCTAAGAGGAAAAGAAGGGGCCTATCAGCAGAATACTTCCTAGTGCTGACCAGGTAATTCCAGGTTGGCTACTTAAAGGTCACATTCCTAAGAGGGCTAAGACTGCAGTTATGTTGGGTATTAAGTCTTGCTTATAAGGTTTAAGGTTTGCTGATGTGGGGCTTAGCATAAGTGACTCTATTTGGGGCCTGGTGGCTCCTTTTTAACAACCCTTCATCTTTTGGTTAGACTCTCAGCTTAATTGAGAGACGTGATAAAAATGTAAGACATTAGTACCACTCTCAGATACCACTCTGTAGTTACTATAGTTTTTGCAAAATTTTATTGATCCTTTGTGTGGTATTCACAGATCATGATGTTTTTCATTTTAATTTCTGCCATAGTCACAGACAAACTTCAGGTTCACAATTTTAAGTCAGTTATCCTTTCCATTCCTCTTCCAACATTTCAGTCTTAGGGAGATGATTTGCTTGGGGGTTAGCAGCTATGAAAATGTCTTAAAGCTTTTGAGAGAATACGATGTGCCAAGGAGATTATTATGATATTATAGTTACAAGCAGAATAATTTCCATTTTTTTGGAACGCACTTTGTAGCCATGGTCCCTAAGATCCAAACCGATCAAAATAAAATAAGTCAAAGAAAGACCCTACTGAGGGAGTCACCTTTTTAAGCCAAGTGATCTTATGTACTTGAGTTTCAACTTCCCCAGAAGAGTTAGTTGAGGTGCAGCAAGTGGTGTTGGCCATAACACAGACATCTCCTTGCTCAGCTCAAAGATAATCAAGGGTCTTTCTACTATCAAGAATAACTTTGGTCAGAACGTCTAAGAGGCAGTTATTGTCTTAGCAACGGGTTAGCAACTGCCTAACTAAGGCAGTTATTGTCTTAGCAACGGGTTCTACGATATCTTCAAGAATTAAGAAGAAATTTCTGATGATAGTCTCATTTACATTTACTCCTAACCAGGGATGTATGGCCTTGACAAAGGAGGTAAATCCTGAGTCATTAATGCCCCCTCATAATTCCTTCCTAACTCGACAGTGTAAATCCAAGTCAGTTGACCAGTGAAGTGTCTTAGGTTGCTTGTAGAAAGTTAGGGACACAAAGATATAACCTAACATACATTATCTGTCTGTGCACTAGTATCAAGATATTCATAGGCCCAAAGGTAATGATAACCACCACAGTATCAAGATATTCATAGGCCCAAAGGTAATGATAACCTTCCTGTTAAGGTGGTACCATTCAATAGACTCATTCACAGGGATTGCTGCATTTACCTGTTCAAGACACAAGTCACTTAGGTGTTTGGCACATACCAGAAGAAAATCTCCTAGCTTAAAATAAAAAGTTGTTCTAAATGTCTTACAGAGATGGGTAATGCTGTTGAGATCTCATAGTGAGTGGGGGCAGACCTAATATAAATAATGATGGAAACATGGAGTACAAATGTACTAAGATTTACATAGGTATTTGTGTCAAACTAGTTATGCACAGATATAATTAGGGAAAGATAAGGCGTAGGATGTATGGGCCATAAGCGTTGAACTCAGTAAGAAACTTGTGAGGAGGGGTAAATTGTGACTTATAGTAACATTGGGAATAAAAGAGGTATTGATCACAGGCAGAAAGGGGCTCTCTAGCATTATGGACAGATCAGAATCTTTGATGAGAAATCTAGCACCCTAAAATGTTACCCTCCTCAGTAGTGGTCTGAAAGATACAGATGAGAGTGTTATCATTTCAGGCCAGTGCCAGAGTAAAGAAAAAAAAGAGAATAATAAAGTGTTTCATGTTTAAAGTATGAAGTCTTGACCTGGCATCTTGGGTGGAAGCGGTCTACCTCCATTTCAGTGATTTTTCTTCATCAATTTGATCTGGAGGTTTCCATCTGCACAAGATAAGCTGTCAGGTGGAGTTTTCTTCAGCTCTGAGATGTGTACCCAAGGGTCGATGCCTTTTAATTTCACAGCAGTGTCAGTGGTCAGAAGCACCTGGTGGGATCCTTTGCAACAACGTTCAAGGGTTGTTTCCCCCTGTTAACATTTCCAGAGTACCCACTCATCAGGCTCCAGGTTGTGACTAATAGGATCCTTTGAACTGGGGTCCTGAAAAGCTTCTTTAAGCTGTTGATACTAGGCTTCAGCATAAGACATTAAAGATGTATAGTAACTGGTCACATTAGTGTGGGATAACAAGGGATTAGCACAGAGTTATATACCAGGGGACACTGGCCTACCAGTGACTATCTTGTGTGAAGTCGGTTTATGTTTCCCTCAGTGGGAACTGAGAATCATTAAGCCCAGAAACAACACCTTAGGCCAAGAAAGTCCATAGTTTCAACAAGTGTAGAGATGTTAAGTTTGAGGATCCCATTAGTTTTTTTTTTCAAGTTTGATGCTTGAGGGTGATAAGTAAAGTTATAATTCCAAGAAATTTGTAAATCTTTCATTAAGGCTGTATGATTTTCCCAGTGAAGTGGGTGCCTTCACCTCTGGAGATTATGGAATGTATACCCCAAGTGAAAACATGTTCTCTAACAGTTTCTTTGCTATTGTATTACATCAGCTTTGCAGCAGGGGAAGGCTTCAACCCACACAGAAAACATACATACAATAACAAGAACATATTGATAACCCAAGCTAGGTGGCAATTGAGTGAAGTTGAGCTGCATGTGTTCAAGAGTCCAGAGAGAGAAGGTCTGAGGTCTCTGGGAACAACAATAAATTTTCCAGGATTATGGATCTGACAGGTCAGACATTGAAGATACACTATTTTTACAGTTTTGTAGAAGTCTCCTCACCAATGCTTATTTGTAATTTGAGTCATCTTATTTTTTTTTTAATTTTTTTTTAACGTTTATTTATTTTTGAGACAGAGAGAGACAGAGCATGAACGGGGGAGGGTCAGAGAGAGGGAGACACAGAATCTGAAACAGGCTCTGGGCTCTGAGCTGTCAGCACAGAGCCCGACGCGGGGCTTGAACTCACTGACCACGAGATCATGACCTGAGCCGAAGTCGGCCGCTTAACCGACTGAGCCACCCAGGCGCCCCGAGTTATCTTATTTTTAAGTTTGTTTGTTTTTGTTTGTTTGTTTGTAGTAATCTCTACATCCAGTGTGGGGCTTGAACTCACAACCCCAAGATCAAGAGTCACACGCTCTTCCAACTGAATCAGCCAGGTGCTCTTAATTTGATTCATCTTAAATGTACCATGGTGGGTGAAGAAATGCAGAAACTGAAAATGTGGTTTTCCAGGGAGCCAAGGAAGAGCCAAAATGGCCATCTTGATTTTCTCATAGCCCCAACTCTTCATGAGTTTACAACCATTGTTTGACCATCTTAGTTTTTCTGACTCAACACCATTGCCATGTCAGAAGGCATGGCAAAAGTCAGAATATCAGGATGGCAAAAGTCTGACTACAAGAGGTCATTTTTTATAGAAGCAGGATGAACTGCATCTACATGTGTCATAATCATTATAGATTCTGTTTTGCTGCTTTTGCATGGAAGTCAGCTAGAACATTTACTTGATACTCAGGTTCAGTCTATTTAGAGTGAGTCTCAATTTTGGCAACAGCAATTTCAGAAGGAGAATAGCAGTAAGAAATTCATTTACTTCTGGCCCATTTGTTACTGGGATCCCAGTGGACTTAAGAAAACCTCTTTGTTTCCATAATATCCTAAAATCAGGGACAACCACAAAAGCATATCAGCTATCAGTATAAACATGAACAATTTGTCCTTTTGATAACTGGCATGCTCTAGTAAAGGCATGGGGCTCTGCTTGTTGGTCTGATTTAGCTTGCAGATTTCCCCTCTCAAGTAGTTCATATTGGGCGGTAATGGCATAGCCAGCTTGAAAATTCCCTTTCTCATTTTTACAGTATGACCCATCAACAAACAAAATTAGATCAGAATTAGTCAAAAGAGTGTCTCATAAATCAGGACATGGTATCATGACATAGGATGTTATTACTTTACAGTAATGGGGCTTGCCTTCATCAGGCAGTGGTAGTAATGTACAGGATTAAGAACATTGTAACGTTTAAGGTGCAGACTACATGGTGAAAGCAAAAGTGTATCATAGGAGGTTAGCATGCTTGCAGAGAAATGTTGAGTCAATCTGGGGTAAGAAGACTTTGAATAGTGTGTGGAGTTTGTAAATGAATGCCATTTCCTAAGATTAAACCCTCGGAGGCTTCTACTAACTTTGCAGCTACAGCCTGAAGACAGCTGGGACAGGCAGGAGCAACTGAGTCAAGATGGATGCTGTAATAGGCAGTAGACCTGTGTTTATTACTGTGTTCTTGCATCAGCATTCCCAGGGCTTCATTATCTCTTTTGTGCACAAATAAGATAAAAGGTTTTGAATAGTTAGGCAGCCTAGGGAATGTGGTTCTTACAGCTTTTGCTTTAGTCTTATAAAGGCCTTCTCATATTTAAGTTCCCAAGAAAGGGGTTCAAGGACTAAGATTTTAGTTAAGTTCATAGACAGGGGAAGCCAAGAGTGAAAAGTTAGGAACCCACAGACTATAATAACCAGCCAGGACTAGGATCTATAAAGCTGTAGCTTAGTTAAAGGCCTGGGAAATTCTTGGACTAACTTAATTCTTTTTGGAGACAACTGGATTCCTTCACCACTTAAATTATGACCCAGGTAATGAAGAGTATCCAGATATAATTGTAATTTTTCGTTAGAGACTCTACGTCCTTTTCCAGTTAATTGTTGCTGTAAATAAATGGAATCTTTTATGGGCATCTCTTTGGAAACAACATAGCAAGAGGGTACTGTAAAAGGGTCACTTTTCCAGGGGAACTGGAGGTGTTTAAATCTTGGTGGAGTAGCTGGAAAAAACAGGAAGGGGCCTCAGTGAACCCTGGAGGCACAACTGCCCTAGCACATTATTGATTGTTACAAGTAAAAACAAATAGATATTGGTTGTTGGGGTCTGTAGATTTCTGAAAAAGGCTTAACCAAGGTCTACAGCAGTGGACCATTTTGAGTCTTGTGGAATGTGTAACAGAAGGATATTTGGATTTGGAAAGACTGGGAAGTGGGGAATAATATCTTGTTAACAGCTCTTAAGTCCTGGACATATCCTCATCCCCATCAATTAGGCTTTTGGACCTGTAAGATCAGTGTGTTACAGGGGCTGGTGCAGGGAATGATTAACCCCTGGGCAATTAGGTCTTTTATTATTGGTGTGAGGCCTTGTATGTCCTCAGGCTTTAATGGATATTGAGGCAATTTAGGAACAGATTTAGTTATATCTATTTGAATTTTTATGGGATCTGCACTTTTTATTCTCCCAATGTCAGTATTAGAAGTAGCTCAAGATTTGGGGGCACCTCAGTTAAAGTAGGGGATTTTTGTTGGAATTTCTTCTGCCTCTATGTCAAGGACAGATTTTAAAGAACATAAAAGGTCAGGTTTGAGATGGTCTGAAAACCTTAAGGTGAGGTTTCCATTGGAGCAAAACACATTAGCTTTTTAAAATTTTTCTAGAAAGGAATTATCTACCTAATAGATTGACTGGAGCTATACCACATAGCAAAAAGGAATGTTTTTCTGTTTTTTTAATGTTTGTTTATTTTTGAGAGGAGGGGGAGGGGCAGAGAGTGGGAGACACAGAAACCGAAGCAGCTTCAGGCTCTGAACCTGAAGCTGGGCTTGGACTAATGAACTGCGAGATCATGACCTGAGCCAAAGTCGGCCACTTAACCAACTGAGCCACCCAGGTGCCCCAGGAACGTTTTTCAGTAAAAGTTCCCAGAGTCATTTGTATTGGGTGAGACAGAAATTCTCTCTAAACTTTATTAGATACCACTGAAGAATTTGTTGTTCTATGAAGGTAGGGTTTAAAGTAGAAAGGGTAGCCCCAGTATCTACCAGAATGACAAGATTTTTTCCATTAATTTTAAATTTAGTTTATCCTTGGCTATTTCTGGTAGCAGCTTAAAGGAGGGTCCCTGGGAGTCCCATTAGTATGGGGAAGGGCCAGTATAAGGGTCATCCCTGGAGGACTCTGCATAGGATTTTTGAGGACCATTTTTTCCCAATGTCCCAGATGAATACAAGTGAAATATTGATCTTTGGGCCATCATTTTGATGTTGGACCCCTAGGAAGATGTTATATGGGAGGTCCAGGTGTTATTTTCTTTTAGGTCTTTAGCCTTAGAGCCATCGTATTTTAGTGGACATTTGTTTAAGATCTTGTTCTAAAGTTCTTTCAAAATGCTTAGCTATGGTCATGAGTTCAGCAAGACTGGTGACTTCCTCTCCATGTGTTTGTCTTTTTATTCACCCACTAATCTCAGGAGACAATCCATTTACAAATAGAGGAGCTAAAGCAGATTTGGTGGCCTTGTTTACCGTTTGGCTTCTGGAATATACCATAGGAAGAGAGCTTCCAAACAATGTTTGAAGTCGGCCACAGATTGATCTTTCTTTTGTTTGCATGTTTGAATAATAGCCTGAGTAGTGAAGGCAGGAAAGATTCTCTAGGAATGGCTTTTAAGAGGTAACTTGCTATATTGCAAACTTTTTTCTGGCCCATTAAAGGAGTGTGTTGGAGATTAAAGATCTCAAATATTGTCCTTGGGATTATGCCATTCTGCTTCCCGAATCTATTTTGGGCTTCCCCAGGTCCTACAAACATATGAACAAACTGATAAATATCTGGTAGCCTGGGGTAATAGGCCCCAATAAGGTTTCTAAACTGTTCAAAAATTTTTGAGGATCCTCACTGAGATTAGAAAAATTTTTAATTATACCCTTACTTCTGTCTTTGACCAAGGAGTAAAAACTATCTGAAGAAGATTGCTACAATCTCTGGTGGTTTTATTTTAAAGGATAAATAGTTACCTTCAGAATGGAGAGGCTATTCAGAGACAGAGAATTAGTAAAACATAGGTACTCAGGTAAAGAAGGATAGAGGAGAGGAGTAAGTTATGTCTGTCCTACTTTTTGCTTAGGTACCTCTTGTCTCTTTAATTTTTTTTATGTTTATTTTTGAGAGAGAGAGAGAGAGAGAGAGAAAGAGAAAGAGAGAGAGAGTGTAAGCAAGTAAGAGATAGAGAGAGAGACAGACAGACAGAATCCAAAGCAGGCTCCAGGCTCCGAGCTGTCAGCACAAAGCCCGACACGGGTCTGGAACCCACGAACTGTGAGATCATGACCTGAGCCGAAGTTGGAGGTTTAACCGACTGAGCCACCTAGGACCCCCAGTCTCTTTAATTTTTCATTAACGTTTTATAAGGAGTCTTTTTGTTTTTAATTTTTTTTAATGTTTACCTATTTTTGACAGAGAGAGAGACAGAGCATGAGCATGAGGGAGAGGCAGAGAGAGAGGGAGACACAGAATCTGAAGCAGGCTCCAGGCTCTGAGCTGTCAGCACAGAGCCCCACACAGGGATTGAACTCACACACCGTGAGATCATGACCTGAGCCGAAGTCGAGGTTCAACTGACTGGGCCACCCAGGCGCCCCTGTAAGGAGTCTTTTGATGAAACTATTTTGGAATCTTGAAGCCTTTTGTAAGCTTTTGCATACCAATTAAAATAGGTATCACATTGTTTGTTTAATTCAGAAACCCTTACTTTCAAGTGCACTTCTTAAATCAATGGCCTTATGTAACTGGAATGTTTGCCGTACTGGCCACTGTAATTTTAGATTGTCTTAGTAAGATTTTGCCACTTTGGTTGATATTAAAGCTTCTGGGACCATAATTTTTAGACATAAAACAAGCAGGTGTACTAGAAAGTGGTGGGCTTCATTCTCTGGATTTTTAAGGATTGTATCTATCTACCTATTTATTTATTTAAATAAGCCTCTGGAGGTCTCAGAGCGAAACTAATACCTAAGAGGAATGTACCATAGGGTAGAAGATTGTGTGTTTTTACAGTGTACCTTTTTGCACAAAATTTCCTTTAAATTGGCAAGTGACCTTGTATCAGACTAACCCATTTCATAGCCAACTTTACCATAACACAAGAGTCTTTGGGTTAAGTAACAAACACAAACACTTAAGTACTCATCCCATGCCCACTGATTTTTTTTAGCTTTTTGGCCTCCAAGATCCCTATTAGCAATAACTATTATCTACAGAAAACAAGGCAAAGAAACCTGTGCACCTTAAAATATTAGCAGTAACCAACAGATGGTACTGTGTTCTGGCCAAGAGAAGACCCTGTGTGCACCACCAACAATTCCAATGGAACATTGACTGGACCAGTGAAAGGACTGAACCAGCAAACCCCAAGGAATGGGGACTACAAACTCCAAACAAAATGAGGAATAACAGTCACCACCAATTACCATAACCATTATAAGATTTAAAAATTTGTACAGTGGAAGTTTTAGTATCTATGCTCTTGAGGAAATATTGGGAGGATAGTTATTAAATATATTGCTAAAACTCATCTGGAAGTTATAGTTTAAAAGTATTTTCCTAGACAAGCATTTTATTATTTTTTATTGCTCTTCAATTCCTAAGAAGCTTTCTCAAGGTCTGTTTCATTTTGTGTCTTATTCTCTATGTTTCAATTAGGTGTTTGCATATTTGTCTTCATTACCATATAATTATATTATATAATATTTATAAGTTTTACTTTCCTGTATGGAACTCAAAGCAGTTAATGGGTTTTGTGTAATTTATCATCTTCCTCCCACCCCACTGAATCAAGGAATCAGAAAGCACCATTGCCCTCATTTTACTGATCAGTGCTCAATCTACTTGTCTCAAATGGTCCATGTTCCTTGGGCTCTTATTTACCAGGTCCAGCTGTTCTCAACCCTGGCCTCACTCAAGAATCACCTGGTGAACTGAAAAATAGCCATGCCCACACCACATCTCAGACCAATTGAATCCCCATCTCTGATGGGCAGGGGCTGAACATCCGTATTCTTTCTCAGCTCCGTAGGTGATCCTAAAGTGCAGCCAAGGTTCAGAACCAGTGTCTTTCCAACTGTAATGTGGGTAGAAATCATAAGAGGCTATAGTAAAAATGCAGATTCTGATCCAATAGGTCTGGATGGCCTCTGAGATTTTCCATTTCTAACACACTGCCAGGTGATATGAATGCATCAGAATTAGAAACAGGAAGTTATTTGAATGAATGCTGTCTACATTCTTCCAAGGCTAGTATACAATTAGGACCATTCTAAATGCATAGGAGAGAAGTTCGACACATACAATGGAATCCTTAGCACATTAGGCAGAATTCTTACAAAATCTAAGTTGAGAAAGGCTGCTTTGTCTGAGTGGAAACTGAAATATAAAAATCCCTCAATACCTTTCACACCTTGACAGCACATCTTAGTCATTTCTATTCTTGAAACTTCCCTAATTAATTTACTGGACTGGAACTTTCTAGATTCACAGGGTGTTAATACTTTCTTCATCCACTTCCACACGTTCATCCTTCCATTTATTCAAATTTTATTCACTTCTCAATCCCTAAACTTTGGCTTCTCCTCCACAACTTTACTGAAATCATCCTTTCCAAGATCAACAACCTGTTTGGTTAAATCCAATGAACTCTTTTAACTTCATGTTACTTAACTTCTTTTCCATCCTCTGGACTACTTCACTTTTGGAACATTCTCCTTCTATTTTATGCTGCTGAGATACACTTCTGCCTCTTGGCTCACTCTTTCTGCCCCCCCACCTTTTCTTTTAAATATTGGCTATCCTGGGGGCTTGACCCTTGTCTTCTCACTTTACTCACCCTTTCTGAGGTATCCTGCCTAATCTTATTGCTTCCTTCAATGTGTTGGTGACTTTCAAATCCATGGTGACTTCCAAATCCATGTCTCCAGCCCCGAGCAACTTCTAGACTCATATTTCAATTGCATGTTACATCTCTTGTGCTGAATGTCAAATCTTTCATTACTGAATCTCAACCCATCACCATCCCCAACTCTTTTTTTCCTGCATCCTCTATAGTGAACATTGTAAACACTAAAAATAAAAAAATAAGTGATAGGGGTACCTGGCTGGCTCAGTCCATGGAGTGTGTGATTCTTGATCTCAGGGTCATGAGTTCGAGCCCAGGGTCATGAGTTAGGTGTAGAGATTACTAAAAAAATAAATAAATTTAAATTGTTTAATTAAAATTGTTTTTAAAAAATTAAATAAGAAACAAGAGAGAGGTGGTGATATCTGGAGAAGGATAGCAGCAAAGTAATGCTTTATAAATTTCCCTAAGCCCAAACTCTGCCTTTCAGTCTTACAGGTTCAGAAGTCTTATTTCATCAGGAGCTGCCTCACAATGACTCATTCTCATCAAACTGATGTATAAAATTTGTAAACCAGGTTATTTCAATAAAATACATTTCTATTATTCCCATCAGTGTGACTAGGACATGCTCTCCCTATAGAAAAACCCACACAAGAAGTCAAATTATAACCAAATGCTTGTTCCATAAGCTTGAAGTCATTTGTGAGGAGTTGTAAAGTCATTCAAATGCATCATAGAATTAGGTGAAGATTCACTACCTCACTTATTCTACAGATATTAATTGAACGCAGTGAAGTTTGCTATTCTTAAAGTTTGTCATCCAGTAACCTTTCAGGAAGTTGCTTCCTGATAGCTTCTGGCCTTCATGGCATTTCTTTTTCTTTCTTTTTATCATGGATCAATCCCACCTCTATCCCCACCCATACTGCCTATTAATTGACATAGTCACTGATGCCTTCATGTTTTCAATCTGTTTTCCATCTATTCCGACCTTGAGGATCCCTCCAACTCCCCAAATTATCTGAATCCTAAGTAGTCTGTGAGGAGAACACACCTCTGGTTAGTCTTTCAGTTTGTTTATTCTCCCATACTTTATAAAACTCAAGATTGGGAGGTAGAAATGTTGTTCCCCTCTAACTCCTGATGCCACCCATCTCCAAAGCATTTCACCTCCATGATCTGGTTCATAGTGCTGCTTTTTCTCTCTCTCTTTTATTCTTTTTTTTTTAATTAAACATTTATTTATTTTTGAGAGAGACAGAGAATGAGCATGATCAGGGGAAGAGCAGAGAGAGAAGGAGACACAGAATCTGAAGCAGGCTCCAGGCTCTGAGCTGTCAGCACAGAGCCCAATTCAGGGCTCGAACACACAAGCTGCAAGATCATGACCTGGGCTGAAGTCGGAAGCCCAACTGACTGAGCCACCCAGCTGCCCCAACTCTTTCTCTTTTATTCTAAAATTATTTGTCTGTATATTCTCTTCTTGTCTTTACTTCTGTCATGTATAGCGCCTCCCTGATAATTCCTCTTCACTCACTGAAGGTGTTGTCTCCTGGCTCACCATGTCTGGTAACTTAAGCATTTTTATGAACACATCCCAAGTCCTGGTCTTTCAGTTCCTACACTATGTCATGTCCAATGGCATTCTCCTCCACTCCTACAGTCATACCCCTTCCTGCTCTCTCTGTTCCCTTACCATTGAATGTCTTCTTTCTAAGTATATTCTTTCATCTTTTACTTTCGAGTAACTTCTGGTCACATTTCAGGACACAGCTCATTAGTTAGATAGATCTCAGGGAAGTCTGGGAAGTATTACCAAATTCCCTAGTATGAGTTAGGTTTGGTTCTAGTGCAGTATCTTAATATCCCGTGAAAACACATATTTTTGTATTTAGAAAACTTTATAATGATTTCTTATTTATGTGTCTGTCTCTCTTAGTTGATGTTAGTCTTCATAAAAGGACCATGTGCCTGATTTGCCTTTGTATTCCCAGCAAGTTACATAGCACATAGCATACAGTTGTTGACATGGCTCTGTCCACTCTTCCAAGTGGTCTCATTTGTCCTTGGAATTATGACAGGAAGAACAGTCAAGACACCATCTACTTCAGTTTATAAACTCCAATAAGAAGATAAATGTCACAGGGCACTTGGGTGGCTCAGTCGGTTGGGGATCCAACTTCAGCTCAGGTCATGATCTCGTGGTTCATGAGTTTGAGCCCCATGTCAGGCTCTGTGTTGACAGTTCAGAGCTTGGAGGCTGCTTCAGATTCTGTGTCTCCCTCTCTCTCTGCTCCTCCCCTTTCTCTCTCTCTCTCTCTCTCTCTCTCTCTCTCTCTCTCTCTCTCTCAAACATTAAAAAAAATTAAAAGCAAAAGAAGATAAATGTTGCTGACCAGTCCTAGAGCATGTACATGTAATGACACTAACTGGATGCATAGTGTCCAAGCTAGGCAGAGACACAACAGGCTTGCCTATTTCTTCTTTGTTAAGATCTAAATGTTATATCTGTCTAATGCCACTTTGTATGAAACTATTCTATTTTCTTTCATTTTCCTTACATGTTTGATTCTTCTTTTCAGTGGAGGCTCATGTTTCTTTGCACATGTCTACATATTTCTTAACCTCTTAAGATTCCATTTATATTTTATTTTACTATCTGTAAACAGTAGACAATAAATACTGATTCCTGAGACGATCACAGTGTTGAGGAACTCACAGTCTTTGTGTGGTATACCAGTAGAATGAACTCCCAATCTAGACAAAAAAGTGCCAATCAGCGCATATTACCAGAGCAATGATCCAATATCGCTGATAAAATTGATTTTTTTTTCTCCTTCTACTAGAGACAAACTCACTGAAGACAGTACTCTACTTTATATTCTTGGTACCCTTAATTTCTAATACAGTGTTTCTCAAAGAGTGGACACTCAGTGTTTGTTGGATAATAAAACAGTGAATGAATAACAGCAACAGTCTCTCAAATAACTCCTCCACGCAATATTGAGGGAAGCCGTCTACAGACTTACAGTAATTAACAAAAACACTTTCATATTAGCCATGTTTATATTCTGAAAAAAATATACCAATGGAAAGTCTTATGAAGTAAAACTTCTCACTCAGTGTTGAAAGCAGTACCCCTTAGAAACCCCAAAGAGAATTCTTTTTTGTCTTAGTACACAAATGTGGAGCTACCTGTCATATAATGATCATTAGATACAATTAATTTTACAGATAAGTTTATTATAAATAAATAATTTCAAAATAAATTATAACCAATAGCTTTTCAAAATTTTTAAGAATATGCCTTTTTCCATATTGTCACTTCTTGTGGTGGTGACAAGGCATAAACAGGGGCTGCTTCATGTAGATTAATGACTTTAAAGCAAATTTTGACCCATATTTCTTTCATTAAAATCTAGATGAAATATTAGAACAAAATTCAAAAAACAAGAGCTTTGAAAATGCCCACTTAAAAATAATATCTTACATGTCTCTGGGATCTCTTGGTTTTTTCAACAGCATCTTAAATCAATTGTATTGACTTGCAATGTGGCTGTTAAACAACTGTCACATATCTTCATTTCAGGCATAACTATTTTAAATGATGAGTGATGTACATATACACACTAAGACAAAGTGTTGATAAGTTGATTATTTGGAAGGAAAGGCATACATAGTCATTAAAGTTCTGCAATTGGAAATTCCTTATTGAATTTTAATTTCAGAACATTTTAATAATACTTTATGTCATGATAAAATTAGGTTCTCTCTTTAATATGTTTAAGTTCCCAATTTATTCAAGCCCTCAATGTCAGTATAGGATTTAAAAAATTAAGTAAAGTGTTTAAAACTAAACTAAAATATCTCAATAATATTTCCACAATTACAGCCTTCCCCATCCTATCCAAATTATTGAACTATCTTCATTGCAACAAATTTTTCACTCCAATACCTTTTTCCTATTGTGTTTATTGAGGAAAAATGCCAATATTCCTTAATTATTTTATTTAACAGGTATTTTATTTGCCTTCTATGTACCAGGCATAGTTCTAGACTTAGGGATGAAGCAAATAGGAAAAACAAAATCGGATAATATCATTGCCTACACAGAACTTACATTTTAATGGAAATATTTAGGAAAAGAAATAATCCAGTGACAAACATAGGTATCAGATAATGAAAGTACAAAGAAGAAATATAGAGGAGGGTAAGAGGATCGAAAGTGATGGTGATGGCATCTCTGAAGAAGTGAAATTTGGTCAGATATGGGAGTGAATGAAAGCAGCAAAATATGCAAAGTCTTGGAAAGAGTGCTTCAGTGGAGGGAACCACACTACAATGTCCTGAGGCAGGAACATGTTTGATACTTTCCAGGTAAAGCAAGAAGTCCTATGTGTCTTGAGTAACGTGACTGGGTGGAGGATGGTAAGCAAGCCAGCCAGAGGGCAGATTATGAAGGGCCTAGTGGTCCACTGTTATAAGGACCTTGGATTTCATTCTAAGTGTGAGAGGATGTCATTGGAAGACAGAACACAGGAGTGATATAATATGGCTTGGACTTTAAAAGCCTCACTCGGGCTGCTGTGTAAGGACTGAAATATTGGAGGGCAAGAAAGCAGAGACTAGTGAGGCCACTGCTGTTGTCCAGGGGAAAAGAACTGCATTTTGGATTAAGGTGGCAGGGGTGTAAATGACAAGAGGTGATCTGGTCCCAAGTATATTTTTTAAATAGCACTAACAAGACTTCTGATAGATTGGATATGGTGGGTGAAAAAAAAAAACAAAAAAACCCAAAAAAACAAGGATAGCTGCACCTGGACAAATTATGGTGATGCTACTCCAGAGGGAAACACTGGTGGAGGAGGAGGGTTTAGGGTTAGGAAGACAGCAGAAGGATAATTTGAACACTTAGTGGCTGATGCAAAACTGATGAGTGACCTAAAGCCACAGATTCAAGAAGCATGGTGGTTAACCTCAAGCAAGACATACTCCAAGAAAATCACTTCCAGGTACATCACAGTTAGAAGAAAATCTTAAAAGTAGGTAAAAAGAGCAGTGCCTGGGTGGCTCAGTTGATTAAGCACCTGACTTTGGCTCAGGTCACGATCTCACAGTTTGTGGGTTTGAACCCCGTGTCGGGCTCTGTGCTGACAATTCAGAGCCTGGAGCCTTCTTTGGATCTGTGTCTCCAGCTCTCTGCCTCTCCCCCGCTCACACTCTATCTTTCTCTTTCTCAAAAATAAATTTTAAAAAAGTTTTAAAAAAGTATTAAAAATGACTTTCTTCAAAAAACTAAATTGACTACTATCTTCTTAATAGTAACAAAGGTAGAAAGGAATGTAATCATATCTTTAAAATCCAGAAAAAAATATTCCTCCCATCCTAACATTATATGCTGAACAAAAATATCCTTTAAGAGTAAAGGCAAAATAAACATGTTCTCAAAAAATAAATCTAAGAGAACTTGGCATCAGTGGAACTGCCCTAGAGGTTGTCTTTGGACAAAAAAGACAATGATCTCAGAAGGAAGTCTGAAGGTAAAGCTGGAACTAAAGAGAAACACAATGAGTGAAGGCTAAATAAAGTAAATATTTACTATAAAATAGCAACACTTTCCTTATAAAAAAAAAACTCTTTTCTACGCAGTTTAAATACATAAGAATTAAAATAAGTGACAAAAATGTCACATGAGTCAGAAAAAAAGAAATTGAAGTAAGGTTTTTAAATTACTGTGTTGTCTATGAAGAGGTTAAAAGTATCAAACAACAATAGATTTTGAAAAAAAAAGAGATGCACTTTGCAACAGGGTAACCATGAAAAAAAGGTAAAAGAGCACATAACTTCCAAGAGAAGGAGATATGAAATAAATTTTATAATCATTCTAAAAACAGGAAAGCAAGGAGAGTGAGGAAAAAGAAATAAAAGTTGACACAAATGAAGCAAAAAACTTGGTATTCAAATTCAATGGAAATGAACTAAATATTTCAATTAAAATTTAGCAAATTTTTCAGACTGAATATTTTAAAATGCAGTTGGAAAGAAACATATCCAAAATATAAATATACAGTTGGAAGCAGAAAACATGAACATTCTCATAACTATTAGTGAAACTGAATCTGTAATGTAAAATTGATCACAAGAAAAATTCCTGACGTAATAGGATCACCTGTGAATTCTATCAAATGTTTAAAGTAGAAATAATGTCAAAGACACAAAATCTTTCAGTGAATAGAAAAAGTGGAGCTATTCTCAATTTGTTTTATGAGACCAATATAAACTTCATATCAAAATCTAATGAGGACAATATAAAAAAGGAAAAATTGTAGTCCAAGCTCATTCATGAACATAAATGAAGCAACACTAAACAAAATAACTAGCAAATAAATATAGCAGTGTATAAAAACAAAAATAACATGAAAGAGGAGAAATAACAGCCAACACCACAAAAATATAAATGATTGCAAGAGACTATTATGAAAAATTATATACCAACAAACTGGACAACCTAGAAGAAATGGATAAGTTCCTAGAAACATATAACCCACCAAAACTGAAGCAAGAAGAAACAAAAAATTTGTACAGACCAATTACCAGCAATGAAGTTGAATCAGTAATCGAGAAACTACCGACCAGACTGGTCGGTCCGACTACCTGGTCTGGTCCTGGACCAGAGAGCTTCACAACTGAATTCTCCCAAATATTTAAAGAAGAGTTAAGACCTACTCTTCTCAAACTTAAAAAAAAAATAAGAGAGGAAAGAAAACTTCCAAATTCATTCTGAGGCCAGCATTAGCCTGATACCAAAACCAGATAAAAACACCACACAAAAATATACTACAGGCCAATATCTCTGATGAACATAGATGCAGAAATCCTCAAGAGAATATTAGCAAACTGAATCAAACAGTACATTAAAAACATTCACCATGGTCAAATGGAACTCATTCCAGGGATACAAGGGTGATTCAATATTCACAAATCAATCAACATGATACATCACATCAATAAGAGAAAGGATTAAAACCACATAATCATTTCAATAGATGCAGAAAAAGGATTTGACAAAGTACAACATCAATTCAATCTAAAAATGCTCAACAAAGTAGTTTTAGAGGGGACATGCCTCAACATAATAAAGCCCTTATTTGAAAAACCCACAGTTAACACCATACTTAATGGAGAAAAACTGAGAGGTGTTTTTTTTTTCCCCTAAGTTCAGGAACAAGACAAGCATGTCCACTCTCACCACCTTTATTCAACATAGTACTGGAAATCCTAGCCACAGCCATTAAACAACAAAAAGAAATAAAAGGCATCCAAATTGGTAAGGAAGAAGTAAAACTTTCACTTGCAGATGACATGATACTCCATTAGAAAATCCTAAAGACCACCAAAACACTACTAAAAAATTGATACATGAATTCAGTAAAGTTTCAGGATACAAAATCAATGTACAGAAATCCACTGTATTCCTATACATTAATAGTGAAGCCATAGAAAGAGAAATTAAGAAAACAATCCCATTTACACTTGCACCAAAAGTTATAAAATACCTAGGAATAAACTTAAACAAAGAAGTGAAAGACTTGTACTCTGCAAACTATAAAACATTGATGAAAGGACTGGAAGATGACATAAAAAAATAGAAAGACATTCCTTGCTCATGGATTGGAAGAACAGATATTATTAAAATGTCTATACTACCCAAAGCAATCTACAGATTTAATGCAATCCCTATCAAAATACCAACAGCATTTTCACAGAACAAAAGCAAACAGTCTTAAAATTTGTATGGAACCACAAAAGACCTTAAATAGCTAATGCAATTTTGAAAAAGAAAAACAAAACTGGAGGCATCACAATTCCAGACTTCAAGTTACATTACAAAACTGTAGTAATCAAAACAGTATGGTACTGTAAAAAAATAGACACATAGATCAATGGAACAGAATAGAAAGTCCAGAAATAAAACCACAATTATACAATCAATTAATCTGTGACAAAGGCAGTAACAATATGCAAAGGGGAGAAAAGAAAAATAACACTTGACAAAGAATTTATTTCAGAAAGGTGAATTTGGTGCAACATTTGAAATTGAATCAACATATTTTACCATATTAAACAATTAAAGAGATACAATTTCATTCATGGAAAAAACTTGCAAAATAAAAGAAATCTTTCTTAACCAGATAAATATACCTACAAAAAGCTTAGAGCAAATGTTAACACTTGATATTTTCTGAGAAGCTTCCTCTGGGCTTGAGTGATTCAATATGATTGCCATTTTGAGAGCTAAAATTTCCCTCCGAAATTAGAACAGGATAAGGGTGTCTACTTACCGCCCTTTTTATTCAGTATTTTTGGTGATCCATAGGCCATGCATGACATGAAAAGATATATAGGAAGACATGAAAAGATATATAGAAATAATGGGAAAAAAATTGCTTGATTATTTTTCAGATTGAATGATCAAAGAAAATTCAGTAAAACCTACAGATGTTTTAAATAATGTTAGCTTAATAAGGTGGCTGAACTAAACATAGTTAGAAAATAATGTTTTTTAAAAAATCCATTTACAATAATGTCCACAAAGCAAAATATATCTAGGAATGCATCTAACAAAAGGTGTAGAAAACTTTTATGTGGGGCGCCTGAGTGGCTCAGTCGGTAAGTATCCGACTTTGGCTCAGGTCGTGATCTCACTGTTGGTGAGTTCAAGCCCCACGTCGGGTTCTGTGCTGATAGCTCAGAGCCTGGAGCCCACTTTGGATATTGTGTCTCCCTCTCTCTCTGCTCCTCCCCCACTCACACTCTGTCTCTCTCTCAAAAATAAGTAAACATTTAAAAAATTTTTTTAAATAAAAAAATAAAACTCTTATGTGGAACTTTGAAAATACTATTGAGACAAATCTAAGAAAACCTAAATAAGTATTTATGGACCAGAAGATTCAATTGGTCTGTAGATTTCATGCAATTCCAGTAAAAAAAAATCTCAAGATGGGCACCTGGGTGGTTCAGTCAGTTAAGATGTGATCTCGCAGATTTTGGGTTGGAGCCCCGCATCAGGGGCCTGCTTGGGATTCTTTGTCCTTCCCACCCCCCTCTCTTTTTCTGCCCCTCCCCCACTTGCACTCTCCCTTTCTCTCTCTCAAAAATAAATAAATAAACAAAAAAATTCTCAAGATGGTTTTGTGTGTGTGTGTGTGATTTGACAAGTTTATTCTCAAATTCTCAAGTTTATTCTCAACAAACTTCTGCTCCATATCAATTTAAAGTTAAATTAAGACAATAGGATATTAGTGCAAGAATAGGCAGATCAATGAAATGGATTACAGACCTACGCATATAGGAACAATTGACTTATTAAAAGGGTACAAAAGGGCAGAGCAGTGGGAGAAATTAGAAAATGTGGCTAAGATAATAGCATGGAAAATGGACAAAAAATACTGAGCATCAACTCCTACTCAAGTTACATACAAAAATTAAATCCAGGTGCATTAGAGCCCTAAATATAAAAGGAAATCCGTTTCTTGAAGATAATACAGAAAAGTGCCATTTTTCCCTCCCTGTGGCAAAATAATTCTAAAAAATACTAACGATAAATGAAAATATAAATGAAGTAGATTATAGTAAGAGCAGAACTTTTGGTCACAAAAAGACACAAATAAAGAGTGAAAAAGCAAGCCACAGAATGGAAGATATTTATAACACATACAACATAAAATAGGTTTAGGTCTAGAATATATGAAGAATTTCAACAAATCAATAAGAAGACAAGCAATCCAGTAGAAAAATGGGCAATAGGCTTGAACAATGCTTCACAAAAAAGGATGTCAAAATGACCATAGATATATAAAAAGGTGTTATTTTGTTGTCAGGAAGATTGAAACTAAAACCAAAATAGGGGCACCTCACTGGCTCATTTGGTACAACATGTGACTCTTGATCTCAGGGCCATGAGTTCAAGTCCCATATTGGGCATGGAGCCTACTTAAAACCAAAATAAAACATATTACAAAGCAAACTGCCTCAAATTAAACAGACTGACAGTGACATGTTGTCAAGAATTTAGAGTAATAAGGGCATTCATTCATGCATCACCAATGCACGGTGAGAGTTTAAACTGATATAAACACTTTGGAAATAGTTTAGTACTGTTAAGTCATAACATTACTATGTATCGAACAACAACAAAATCAGTAGGACATACCAAAAAGCACCAGTGTAGCTCATTCCTCTTCATGGTGGCTGGGCTCAACAGATCTAGGCTGGCCTCTCTCTGCTGGGTTGGTGCGATGGGATCCATTCCATCCCTTGTCTGCAGAAGAGTTAGGAATCAGTTGACCTGGTTGGGGCTTAGATGAGACAGTTCATCTGGCTGGGCACTGGTTCTACTGAGTCTCCTCCTTTAGGGCTACTGTATTTCCCTCTGGAACTTATTTTTGTCCAGTGAGATCTGTAGTAAGAGAAGATTTAAATTTGACTGCAGTATAAGCAAATAGCAATTAGAGTTGCCTGAATATAGTTATTTGCACAAAGTATAATCTCTGCTCTTTAGACTTACTACAAAATATTTTAAAAATTTGTAGAAAAGGCAGAAAAAGGAATGTAGATTAAGCATTCCAATTTCAGTAAAAGAAGGTTTACTATTTAGCCCTTTTCTCTTTCCTATAGAACAGGAATAAATCAAGATCACAGCCCTTTTTCTCTCCAATTCCTTCACTCCTCCTCACCATTTACCCATTTACGGTACTGCTATCTGGTTTTTCTACAAGTGTTTAAGTATTTTCTTGAGATTTTACACACATTTCATCCCTTACCCTAAGCTATTGCTCTTACTCATTTCACTGCAGTTACCGAAATGTATAACTACAGCTACAGTTGTTCAGAGCTAATTTTCTTGAACATCTTTTTCCTCAGTCTTTCTCAGAAAGATGTAGAAAGTAGGAGGAAGGTGAGAGCTTGTTGAGAAACCTGATTCTTATTCCCTCCTAGTGATGATGTCTGAGGTGTTAATCTTTTCTTTTAATCTAGGTAATGATAATGGGTTGTTTTTCAATATTGTTTCAGCTTCATTAATATGTATGTTGTCTGCTGTAATTTCTTTTTCATCCAAATGGTACTTTGAAGCTCACTTTATATATATATATAAGCTTCTCTCCTGCTTCAGGCCTAACTTTGACTTTCTCTTTTTAGTCTTCTGTTTTCTCCCCATTTGCCCCCTGTGCTTTGGGTCTTACATCTCATTGCAGCTCCCACTTCTTCTATTCACTGTTCCAGCATTATTCTTCCTGGTTACCAACTATTTTGTGTTTTACGTTTGGCCTTTCAGTATCTCAGCAGTTTGGGGCTCATAAAAACTTTGTAGCCAACGTTAACAATAGTAATTATCAATTATGTATTATTCAGCTAACATCAGTGTTTACTGAAAGGCAGACACTGTCCTAAGACCGTCCTGCACAGCACTTGGATGACTTGGTGCTCCTGCATCACGTGAATGAAGGATTTGGGGATCTCAACAGTGATATGCACTTTCACTGGTAGCTGGCACCCAAGCTCCACCTGCTTCCCTCACCCTTTGGAAGTCTGCTTTCATGTTCACAAAAGTCTCATTGTCAGATATTCTCTAAAAGTAGAGGAGCAAGGTTCAGGGATCTGTCTCCTAGAACCCTGCCTGCGGTGCATCCAGCTGGGGATCTAGTCCCTGTACCCTTCTTGGTATAATGATGAGAGCATGGAGTTTTCACCTATCATTCAGCCAGGCACCTGCCTTTAAGTTTGCTTGATAAAGCTGGCTTTGTGCTTGCATCACCTGTAACTGCACAACATGGAATGTAACAAAAAAGTCCCTGTCTCCATGGAACCGCGATGAGTTAAGAGATACTATGCAAATAAAAATCAAATTTATTTTAGGCCCTCCGACAGCACTTTGGTTATTAATTTTTTCCTGGTAAACTCCATTGGTTTGGATACTGGGGGCTTATTTTTATCCTGGTCCCCTTAATAACTTGGCTCTGTTCCATGGCCATAGATGGTACCTCCCGCCAAATCATTCACGTTGTGCACCCATAGATACTAAAAGAAGGAAGTTGAGAAAACAAATAGATTAGCCCCAACTCACAAAACCATTGAAGAACAGCATGTCCTCAGCCAACAGTCAGTACTACCATCTCCTTACTTGGGAAACAGAAGCTGGTATTGGACTCATTTGCTTCATTGATATTTCCTTTTTGTTTCCCAATTTATAGGAATTATAAGTGAGAGGAGGCAAGGGGGGGGGGTTCTAAAACTTTGAGACATGGAAACTGATAACTTAAATTTTTGAGTATTATGGGGCTATAATTTTTCCATATAATCTCCTAGCTAAAATCATAAGCACAAAATGGATGAGATTAACCATAAGTAAAAATTACCTCAAGAAGAACTGAGATATTTATTCAAGCATTTACTTATTCATTGATCCACTCATTAGACACAAATTCCAACATGGATAAACTATACAAGTCAGAGTTTTAAGCACTGGGATAGTGTAGAATGAAGAGGTGATAGCAGGGATGGAGGATAATTCAAAGATCAACAAGGCACCTTTCCTAGCCTCAAAGAGTTCACAGCTTAGTCTGAGATGCAGAGAAATGTGGCAGTGCTATAAATGAATAATTAGTAAATTTTTCCAAATCTAGGATACCTTTCATTGGTTTTGGTCCTCTCAAGTTAAAAAGATCAGCATATGGGATGCCTGGGTGAGTTAGTCAGTTGAGTGTCGGACCATTGATTTTGGCTCAGGTCATATCTCATGGTTCATGAGATCCAGTCCCATGTCAGGCTCTGCATCAATATAGCTTATAAATTTTTAAGGTAAAATATTGGCTGCCAGATATTCATCCATAGCTAAGGATCTCCAGCACAGCTCCAAGTGGTAAGCTTTGGAGACATTTGCAGTAAAGCCCTTCCCCACACTATAGTGCCTGTCTACTCCCAAGTTGTCTGTTCCAGTCTCATTACAATAACAACCTGCAATTCATGAAACAGTGCTGATGCATCTCTTGGTATCTGGTGTTTTATAGCACCAAACTATAAAAAAAAAACCCAAAACCCCTCATCTGGTAGTGTATGATCCTGCCACCAGGCACAAGAGATACTACATTAGACAATTTCACATCCTTCTTTTATATATATACACACACATATATATATGTATACATATATATACGTATATATGTATGTACATATATACGTATATATATGTATACATATATATGTGTGTATATATGTATATATATATGACTTATTGTCAAATTTGTTTCCATACAACACTTCATGTCCTTTTAATATCCATTATCAACATCAAAGTTAAGACATCCCCAAGATTTATAAGTCTACATAGCAAGCAGGGAGAATATGAAGAACCCCCACTCTGATTAATTATACCTCAATGAAATAATCATCAAATTAATCAATTAATTAATTATACCTCAATTAATTAATATGTTAAATGCTCTAAGATAAAAACAGAATGCACGGTGTAGCTCCAACCACAGATAAATAGGTAAAATATGTTTAAAAATTGTTACTTGTTGTATGAGATACATAACAGAACGTAAGGAAGGAATGTAAGACAGAAAAATCTATCTAACTAAAAGTATGGACGTAAAATTATTCATGAATCTGATGAATCTTAAGCTTCAAGACCTCTCACTTGCATTGGACCCTTCAGGACCTTAAAAGAGGGACCCTAGAAATGTGTTCACTTTATCATATGTAAAATTTGCAGTTATGATTTTTTTAGCAGCAATTGGTTAAAGCTGCTATCTTTTTCTATTCCAATCACATCCTTCACACATTTTTCTAATCCTTTGAGTTGCTTTGGAGTGGTGTCAGAAATTTTGAGGATCTGACTAAGGGGAAGTTGAGTTGGACATAGGAGATTATGTTTGTATGGCATTCCCAAGTGCTTTCATGTATATCTAAGTCACTGCTAGTCACCCTGATCTAGGAATGGTCCAGGAATACTGCTGAGAACCCAGTGACAGTGCTGCTCACTCAATATTGTGGATAAAGATGCTACAGAAATTGCAAGCATATTAATCTCATCAGAGAAAATGATGCCTCAATAACACTTGAAGATGTGGACCTCTTCAACATGGACATTTTTGGAAAAAAAAAATGAGTTGATATATGTAAAGTGCTTAGAAGAGCACCCAGCATCATAGCATTACAAAAGCATTAGCTATTCGGATTATTACCCTTGACTCAACCATAAAAGGACCCAGAGTCAGACTGCGGTTTGTGTTATAGCTTTGTCTAAAACTGACCTTGGTCAAGGAAGATGGTTTTTGATGTGTCAGTTGCCTTAGCTATAAATGGATTTAACCATTGTAGCTACCTCAACAGGTTGTTTTGATGACCAAGTAAAAGAACATATTTAGAAGTTCTAAGTACAGTGACTGGCCCATAGTAAGGACTAGCTACTGGCTTGTTCCACACATCTGTTTAATATGCACAAACAGGCCTAAATATAACCCCTGCCCTTAAGGAGGATGCCATCTCACCAGAGAGATAATATGTTAACAATAGGGTGAAATAAATGTTGTAGCTATGAAAGAAAAGAAAGAATTGGGTGAAAAAATAATTAAGGAGTAAATTGAATAAAAAATAAATTGAGGCAAAGTGTTGGTGTTGAAATTTTATATCCTAAGACAGACAAATGAAAAGCTGAACGAAATAAATTGCAAATCTTGTATTTTAGTAATTTAATAAACTGAATCACACCAATTTACAGAAATAAAAACCTACATGTAACAGATCTACAAATGCTGAGATTAAAGCAAGTTTGGTCAGTGTCTATCAAATTAGGAGCTGCCTAGAAAGAAGGCTAAGCTCTACCTCAAATTCTGGGTCTCTTATTCTTTTAAAAAATTTTTTTAACATTTATTTATTTTTGAGAGACAGAGAGACAGAGACAGAGTGCAAGCAGGGGAGGGGCAGAGAGAGAAGGAGACACAGAATGCAAAGCAGGCTCCGGGCTCTGAGCTGTTGGCACAGAGTCAGACATGGGCCCCAACCCACAAACCGTGAGATCATGACCTGAGCTGAGTTGAACGCTTTACTGACAGAGCCACCCAGGTGCCCCCTGGGTCTCTTATTCTTAATGAGTCCCTTAATCTGTGGATACATTGATTTCCTCATCTGTAAAGTGAAATTGATGATACTTATGTTTCCTACACACTGGATTGTTACAAGGGCTAAATAAGATAATGGACATAAGTACATATTGAACTTTGAAAGTGTTTTATGTGACAAGGCTTTATCATTATATATGAGGGCACAACATCATTCAAAAAGTCATCTAAAAAAGTAAAATTCCTCAAGCTATGGGCCGGTGGATTGCCAGAAGTGGCTGCTCATTACATCTGAGTTAGTTAACACCTAAAACCAGTCCATAAGAGTAACTTCTGTTGCCTTAGGGATCATGTTAGAACAACTTTGAGGAGAGTCTATTCACTGCTAAGCCCTTAACTAAGATGACACCTGAGAGTAATAAATTTCCCCCAAACAGGCTAGATTTTTATCTGCAAATTGTGTTGAGGTAAACTTAAATTTTTTTCCAACCACCGATTATATATATATGTAAAGCCTCATTGTATGTGGCTATTCTTATTGTGGAGTATACACACGTACTTGTGGGTATGTATTACTCATCAAATTCAGAAGGATGAAACACCATTCACCAGGACTTTCACAAAAGCCCCTATTTATCTGTGTTTCTTTTTACTGTGCCCATTGAGATCATGTGAAGCCAAGACCTAAATCCAGTACACCTGTGTACATGTCCCTTTATTTTTATGAGGCTTAGATATTAAATGGTTAATCAACTGAAAAAATACTTCCAGAACATCATTCCTTTTGTGTACATTTTTACTATTGTCTTTATTTCCCTCCTTTCCATTTTAACAAATTATTTTATATCATATTTTTTCACATTTTGCTGATAACATTAAACTTAGTATTGAACAGTTTACATAGCCAATATGGTAGAGTTAAAACAAGTTTCTCTAGCTTTTTGTTATAACTTCCACAATATGGATAAATCATTATAATGAAATTTTGACATGCTGATATGGATTTTTATTAGGACTGATAATACATTGTTAAATTATTCCTTATGTTATTATTAAATGGTTAGACTGTACCACCTATATTCCATAATCATTTTTTGTTTAGTAAAGTTTGGTTTTAAATTTAAATCCATTAATTTATTAGGAAGACAATAGTCTCTTGGGTATCATTATTCTTCCAAGATAAAATTTGTAGACAGCAATATTTAAAAGTATAGCAATTTTGCCAAGTATAGGAAATATATATTGTAAGTGTGGTGTTAACAACTTAAGTAGTTTTTAACCATTTGTAAGAACTTTAATAAAGTTATAATTTATTGAATGTCTATTGAATGTCTAATACTTTTCTACATTATATTAGACACTATTCATTAATTCATTCAGCAACCCTATGAAGTAAATCTTATCCCAGTTTTACATGTAAGTCATTGAAACTGAAAAGTCAAGCTAAGTAGTTATTAATATTATCAGTATCACACTTTATAGATGAGGAAATTGTGAACTCAGGAAGCTTAGGGATTTTCACAACATAGTGTGTTCAGCCCAGGATGGTTCTAGTTTCATAGACTTCCAAGTTGTTTATGCTTTGAGTAGGGGTACTAATCCCTGGTGCTACTGATTTTGTACCCAAAGAATCACATTCATTGAATTCTTGGCAAAACTACTTATATTGTAACAGATCTATATTCCTATAGAAAAAAGAGAATACACATACGTTATGTGTGTGTGTTGTATACATATACATATATATATATATATATATGCATATACATACATATATATATATGCATATACATACATATACATGTATATATATTCCCCCCTTCTAATCTCAAATCTACATCACATAAGAAAACTTCACTCCACATAGGGCTTTGTGGCCAAAGAAAAGATTGAAGGATTTTCCTGGATATTTGAGATTAGCCCTGATATACACTCCCTCATCATTCCATCACCAGAAAAATCTCAGTTACAGATATGGATCCAGGAAAGATGAAGCTATGATGTTAATTAGAATACAGCTGTTCAGTGTATAGAAAGTCTGTTGATGTGGAAGGGATACAGATAAAGAAAAGTCTGGCTGTGCTGCACTCTATCTACTAATTAGCTCCTCCAAGACCATTGAAGGTAGCATGAGGAAGCCTACTCTGCCTTTGCCTATGTTGGCTAATAAGAAGCTTACTTAAAAGGTTAATAAAAAGGTTAATAGAGAGTTAATAAAGGTCTTTCATCTTCAAGTGAGAATGAAGCTTATAACATTTTTTTCTAAAGTTTGTTGAGAATTTCTATCATAGGTACACTTACATATAACATAGGTAAGAAAAATAGGATTTAACTGCAAAAATAATTTTTTAAAACCTCACGCTAAATTCCCACATTATATGTGGCTATTCTAATTGTAGTGGCATTAAATATTTAAATGTCATTGAAATAATAAATTGTCTTCCCTTTAAAATGTGGCTTTTTAATTGAAAGAAAAATGTACAAAGACATTGAAATATTTTATTAATGGCCATCCAATTTCATTGGAAGTTTAGAGCTTTAGTTCTTATTTCTAACTTTCCTCAGCTCAGGAAGATGTAGATTTTCTTTGCAACAGTTGCTGTGTAAAATATTCTGAGATAGAATTTTTTATCATAATTAATAATAGATGAAAATTTCTGAGTTTTTGATGTTCTAAACTCTATGCTGTTTGATTTACAGTGTCTTTATAGTTGTTTTTCTGGTAATGCTCAGACTCTTCCTGTTGGTATAAGGGTTAGTCATCTTTTTTCTTTTTTCAGATGGATCCAATATATTTTTCCTTTTTTCCATATCTTCATGTTTTACTTGTATATATAATTTAATAAAAAGACCAATTCTGTCATAATGAACTGGACCACAAGTCTTCTAAGCCTCTGGTGGAATTTTTAGCACATCAGTCTGCAGCTACCAAAGCACTCTTGCTGAATGCATCCTTGTAATGTAAAAACACTGCATGAGGGCATCACAACTTTTAAAACTTACATTCAAAACAGGCATCCATTCTCACAGCAATTATCAAAGCTAATGCTTAAATCTCATTCATTGTGAAGGGTTTAGTAGAAGAGCTTATGCAATATTATCATTACACTATCCTTTTCATTTTTATTTTTGTAGTTATTTGGAGTCATTTAAAATGGAAAGTTGAGATATAGCTTCAATTCATACAGTGCAGACAAAACACACACACACACACACACACACACACACACACACACACACACACAAAACCCAAAAAACATGCTTCCCATAGGGAGCAGTCATAGAAAATGCAATCCTTAGAATGTCTTCTGTTTTTCCTACAGTGTCTCTTTTTTGAAATGTAGGCTGTTTGGCACACAGCAACAATAGAAGTTTCTATCATGTGCTCCTTTCCCTTTGTCTTGTCCCTTGTTGGCATCTGTAATCTGACTGCTAATTTGCACCTCTGTTATGGGATAACTTCATTGTTTTGATGTCCGATTAGCAATTTGCACCTATAAAGACATGCAATGTGTGTTAGATTTATAGTTGAGCTTATGTGCATTTCAGTGGAAATGAACAATTCTGTCTGCCTATAGCACATGGGGTTGTCGTCAAGGCAGAGCTGGTTTGTTTTCACCCATCTAGGTCTTAATTTATAACACTAAGAATTTTGTTAAACATTTCGGTAAAAAAAGATCATGAGTCATAGATAAGTGTAGTTATTCTAATGAAATCCAGAACGACTGGCCACTTTTATTTGTCATCATTATAACTCAATAAATAGCCACTTATTTTTCTTCTGATAACCTCGGGCAACAGCGTTCTTTTGTGAATTTGGCCTTGTAAAAACTGTACTTGGGTGGTCTGTGATTACCACTATATAGTCAGGCAATTCTCAGTTAGTAACTCTTTTTCACAAATTAGAAAAATGTTTAGTGAGAAAATAGGTTCTTTGAAAACAGCCGAATTTCTGAATGTTTGCTAGAAAATAAAAAATTATGCCCACTGTAAATTGAGGCATTTTTGTTCGTAAAATGTGATAATCGTTTTCCTCGAAGCCTGAATTGGCAAAGTATTCTCTACAGTTCCTGATATACAATAGTACTTCCTTGTAATTGTTGCCTGTCCTAAGAACAGCTATTTTCACATCAGTATTTTCTAACTGAACACCTTTCAGGGAATGCTGCGTCAGTCTTGAAAAATCAAAGTCACATATTTAAAGGCCATACGGAGGTAAAAATGTGTTTCCATTCTTCCTAATCTAAGGAGAACAAGACTTTAAGTAGTAGGTTTAGGCAGAAATATCTAATTAAAGAACTAAAATTAATTTTAAGGGAAGCACAGGCTCAACCCTGAATAATAGCATAAGCCTTTACAAAACATATATGCCTCAATCTTACTTCCAAGAAGTAAATGGTAAGTCGTGTGTGTGTTTGTAAGGATATATTTAAATCTACCAGAAAAAAAACCAGATTGTTTAAGTGCAAAATACAGTCTAATAATTCAATAGTCTGAATAGGTAACAGTTTACCTAAGATTTGCTACTGAGACATACAAATAATTAAATGTTGATGTTAAAAAAATATAGTTCCCTGATAGAGCCAGTCATCTCTATAGTACTGCATTTAGGCTTTAATTTTTCCTTCACTTTGTTAAACATACTGTTTTGTTTATATGTTTATCTCGTACTTGTCCCATGTCACTTAGAAGACAGGAGCTTTTAAAAAAAAGAATGCAGAAAGAACAATATGAAAACTTTCAAACATAAATTAAGCCTTTTGCAAATGTTGCAATCTTTCTAGGTATGGCTGGATATTGGGAATCATTTAAATAATAATAATTTAATTATATATTTCCTGAAATATTTAAGAGTGTACAGTAATGACCAGACCATGAAAGGGACCCTGGACTGTGTAAGGACATAGCAGTGATGTCACTAATGAATAGCATGAACTCAACAACTTTCTTTCCCATCCTGAGGCTCCCTGGAGCTGAACTTGAGTGCCAAAGTCTCTTCTAACTCTAAGTTTCTGGCACCTTTTTGGATCACAGTTACAGAGAAAATGAGATCTGACCAAAGATCAAACCCACACTTACCATCAAAATACCATTTACCTTCCTTTAATTTCTTCAACCTCATCTCTCAGGACTTCCCATCACTTCAGTCAATACCAGAGAAGAACTTGCTCATCCTAAGCCCCTGTACTTTTACTTGAATCTTCTCCTACAATTGGTACGTGTCTATCCTTCTTTAAGAAATAGTCATGTCTCCACCTAACCCAGAAAGCATGTGCACTGGATGTTAAATGCAATTCTTCTGCTTCTCAAGATTTCAGCAGAGGTTTTGAAGGCCAACGCCCAAGTCCAGGTTCCCCAGAAAGCAGAACCACAGACTTAGGACTTAGGTGGTATTTCTTTATTAGGGTGCTAAAGTGAGGAAAAGTGAAGCACGGAAGGAGAAAGAGCCCTTACACGGATGCGTGATGGAGCTGGCCATTGCTAAACGCAACTGATTGCTTCACTTTCCAAATTGTCCTCTAAGTTGGATAAACTGCAGCTCAGGGCAGTCTGTCTCAAGTGGGAAAAAATGAAGAATGGGGAAAGAATTTATCTCCTATCAGGGCGCCTGGGTGGCTCAGTCAGTTAAGTGTCAGACTCAATTTTAGCTCAGGTCACAATCTTGCATTTCATGAGTTCTAGCCCTGCACTGGGCTCTGTGCTGAGAGCATGGAGCCTGCTTGGAATTCTCTCTCCGCCTCCTCCCCGCCCCCCTACTTCTCCCCTGCTTTCTCTCTCTGTTTCTCCCCTGCTCTCTTTCTCTGTCTCAAAATAAGTAAGTAAACTTAAAAAAAAAAAAAAAAGAATTTATCTACCATTTCCCACTGAGTTCTGCTTTGTAGGGCAACAAATCCCCTACACTTCTAGGTTGCACATGCATGAGTGGTAATGGGGTCCCTTGGTTTCTCATGCCTCTACGTCAATAAGCCAGAACCTGGCTTCAGTGTGTGCTGAGGTAATGGTAATCTGTTAATGCATGAAGGTCCTTGGAACTATTGCAGCCCTGGTTGCTGCCATGCACTGGTATAGAAATGGGTAAGGCTGAGAGGATGTGAGGTGTATAAGAGGTGTGTGGTGCTGCTGAGAACAAACAAACAAACAAACAAACAAACAAAACAGGAGCTGAATAGCCTTACATTTCAAAGCAAGGTGCTAGACCACCTTTGTCTATGGTAAGGGATTATGAAATTAGTTCTGCCAAAGCTAGCCCCCACCCATTTTCAAACTAAATAGGAGAATGAAAATAATTCACTGGAAGAGGTAAAATAATTGAGAGCGAGAATTTCTTTGTAGAATTGTTCAATGTTCTGTTACATCCCACCCCATACTCCCACAACATGGAAGAGGAGAGGTGGTGCCCCCCCCACCTCAAGCCAGGTGAGAGGCACTTGAAATGTGATGCGTAGAGTAGGAAAGGCTTGGGAAGTAGTCTCTGACTCATGCCAACTTATTCTGAAGATGAGACACTATGATGAAGAGGTCCCTCTTTGGTGGCAGATCAAAGAGAAGGAGGGTGACCTGGAGAATGGACTGCTCTACCACTTAAGACAGGGAAAGGAAGATAATCTCCCAGGGACCAGATATAGACTCTATGGAAAGAGACTGGAATTGTGCTGTCTTGAAAGGAACGCTTCCTAGAAGTATCTTTGGCGGGGGGGCGGGGGGGGGGAGGGGACTGGTGAATCCAGCCTGGAGTGGTCCCTGGGAAGCTAGTAAGCAGAGGGAAAAAAATCACAAACTACCATCAGAAAGAACTCTGAGAGAGACATCCTTCCCCAGAGCAAGTCTGGAGAGATAAAGGGAATGGACCAGTTTATGTACATTCAGGTTACACAGCCAGATTACAACTCTATCTATCTAGTGGGACATTTCTTCACCTCTTTTTCATTCCAACTTTGAGTGGAATTAAACAATAAGCACTGGGTAAAGGAGAGACTGAAAAGAAAAGGAAGGAAAGAAACCTACCATGTCCCCTTACTACAGATCTTCTTGCCTGAGATAGGCAAGAACTGTGAGAGGAAGAACATTTAACTTGGATAAAAGATGGAGGTGTGCACTGGATGGAAATTTTTAATTACTGAAATGGGTTTTTATAACTCAAAGAGGATAGAAAGGCTACTGAGGCTGCCCAAGATTTTGACCAAAGATGGAAAAACAAAAACAAGTCCAGAGCATGGGACCTGTAAGGGGAATAGGATTATTTTTTAATGCTTTTTCCTGAGTGACCTCTATACAGTCAAGCTTACTTAATAATATGTTTTGATCACACTGCCTCATTTTGATGTTGTTCTGCCCCTGGTTCTGTGCTCTCACACACCCTTCATGCTCTTTCATTTTGAATCTTCTCTGTGGCTCTGCATTTCATCTCCATTTTACCTTAAATTAGATCATATACTTCTTACAAGCTCTTATATCCCACTTCCCACAGCATCTTCCCAAACTATATTGCCATGCTTTCATCATGGACTGTAGGGTCAGGACAAACTGTAGCTTCATGGTTGCTGCCGTAGGCGTCCCTCCACTTATTTTCTTTTTTTATAAAAAGCTCACCACCTTCCTGCCCTCGATACCATGGCTCAGATATTCTCCGTGGTAAATCTTGTTAAAAGACTCTGAGAAGCAGGTAGTATCAAAGAAAGAACCTAACTTATTATTTTTCTACTTAAATATGGTGGCCAAAATTGCTAAGAGTTTATTTCATACTATCAAGTAAATCCACAATAATGCCAATGGCTAATATTCACTGACTATTTCTCATGTGCTCGAAATCACACTAAGTGCTCTACGTGCATTATCTCATTTAATCCTGAGAGTAAGTCTTTGTAGTGGATATAATTTTTCCCTTAATTTCAAAGAGGCTCAAGGAGGTCTGGAGATTTGTCAGAGGCCAAACACCCAGAGAAATGAGCAAGATGTGAACCTGAGTCTTGAGGCTGACATTTTAACTACAAGGTTCTATTATTTCTCAGTGACAATAAATTTTAAAGAGAGATGAACTTGGTAATGAGGTTATGGTTTCCACCATGAATCAGGAGTCTGCTCTGAAACCCAGCTAAACTAAAAGTTTCTTGACACTTTGGGCTGGGTGTCATCAATCTATTAGAGGAACTAAGATTATAGTTGAGAAAAATCTAGGCATGAAGGAGAGCCTACAGTCACTTGTATGACCAGAAACAACCCTATAGGCCCTGTTCACCCCAGCTGTACAGGGGCCTTTATTTATTTTGTAATGCCTATGTGGAAAGAATTCTTACCCTCATTTAATCAATGAGGAAACAGGAACAAAAGTAGGACTAGACCCAGCAAAGTTCATATCCTCAGCTTCTGAGCTGTAGAGTTTCTAATGTCTAGTCTTTTAGAGTAGTGGGAAAGAAATCACCACCTCTCTGTGTGACTTAATCATATAAAAAACACAAGAAAAATTAAATGGTTGCCCAATTTATCTAAGCATAAAAGATACCCTATGACTTACTGAATATTATACAAGCCTTCTTTATTTATTTTTTTTTTTTTTTTTTTTTTTTAATTTTTTTTTTTAATTTTTTTTCAACGTTTTTTATTTATTTTTGGGACAGAGAGAGACAGAGCATGAACGGGGGAGGGGCAGAGAGAGAGGGAGACACAGAATTGGAAACAGGCTCCAGGCTCTGAGCCATCAGCCCAGAGCCCGACGCGGGGCTCGAACTCACGGACCGCGAGATCGTGACCTGGCTGAAGTCGGACGCTTAACCAACTGCGCCACCCAGGCGCCCCTACAAGCCTTCTTTAAACATACACTCTATCATTTAATTCAGGATGTATTTATGAGACCTCCACAGTGAGTAAGGCACTACAATTCTGACACTGAAGGAATGTAAACATAGGACAGAAGGAAACAGCTCATAGCAAGGCTTTGGAGGATGCTCTGATATATCTCATGCTGACTCAGTCTACTACTCACACAGCGTTGCTGTACTTATAAATTAAGAGCTTATAACATATGCTGTTATGTCAGGGAATGTATATAATGATGTAGACATAAACTGACCCTGCCTCAAAGAGCTTCAAAGTGGCATAACTTAGGTCATATACCTCCTACCTCTCTCATTTAAAATAAATATTGAAAACACTTATTCAGATGAACAAATTTGCATACTCATAGCTCAATTTTATCTTGCCACTGGATTTCTGCAAAACGATTTTAATTGAATCTACCATTACTGAGTACAGCATATAGAATGCTTTCCAAAATTTATGTTTTAAACAGAAATGTGGATTGCTTGCTTTAAATATTTTTATTGTCTCCCAAACAGTATTGCAAAGTAAATTTTTAAAATACGCACATTGAGTAAAACTGTGTATGCATCATCTAAAAATATTATTGAATGAAGACTAAAATAACTCAATTCTTATAATATGATGTTTCTAAAGATTCTTTTCTTTAACATCTAAACCTATCACCTTTCTTGTTCCTCACTCCCTCTTAGGAGTAATTGGTAGAAGTTGAAAACTAAGTATATAAAGAATATTTACATCTGAATTTCTGATAACTGCTTATACTTTAAACTTAAGGCATGCAGTAGTTAGAAGCACAAATTGGTCAATTAAAAAAGTGAATGTTCTTTAAAATTCCTTTGTTAAAGAAAAGACAGTCACTATTTCTGGAAAATTTAACCTGAAGTTGTCTTCATCAATAGCTAAAGACTTGCTTCATAATACCTAGTATTTATTGTTTCCTCTAATGCCTTTTTAAAAATATCCTGAAGAAAGGAATTATGTCAGGAGCACGGGAAGGGACAGAAAACTTGGCAGAGAAAGAACACACAGCTCACTAGAACAGCTTTGAGGAACATGTGGGCTGCAGAGAGGGAGGTAACTTATGGTTGTTGTTTCATATATAAAGACAGCGTGAGAGAAAGGTGACAGGAGTAGAGGTGATACCAAGCAAGTTTCAAAAAATACTCAATGTCTTTTCTGTCCAAAATAGGGCCCCCCAAAAAATCAAGAATTCTTTATTTTCATTGTAATCAGGCTACATGCTACAAATAGAAGGCTCATCAGAATTCGGGAATAAATTCAGCAAATGTCACCATCTGAAATTGAGGCAAATAAGAATCAACATAAAAGAGGATAAGCTTGGCCGTCTGCAGAAGTAACTCATCTTGAATATATTGTTGATGAGAACAGGGGATTCCCCGTTTCCAATTGTTAAGGTTCCAGAGTACCATCCATAACTCATCAAGATGACCATGTCACAAAGACATAATTAAATTCTAAAGTCAAGAAAGCCACAATCTGTATAACAATTTATAACACCCTTGGTGTGAATGAACACTGCTTTGGAAGACAAATAAAATGGATACTTTGTTATTAAGAATGTTTTCTCTGTTTTTAGGGGAAGGAGATTCTCTTGACATTTACTTGATCCACTCTGGTTCTTTAGGCAGAAATATTTTAGACATGGGAAAAACAGTTGCAAGTAGACTTCTATCCCCACTACTCCAATGACAGTCCTCTTGTTCCAGTCACCAGTGAGCTCAGTCTTGCCAAATAAATGTTATGCCCTAACCTGACTTGGACTCTCAGCAGTATTCAACTTCCTCCCTCTTGAGGCATTCTCTTTTCTAATACTATGACACATCCCTCTCCAGGTTTCTTTCTATCTCACTGGCTGTTTCTTTTCTTTTCCCTTTGCTGACCTCTATACCGCTTGATCTCTAAATATTATGATTTCCTAAGGCTTACTACTTTGTCCTTTTTTTATTCTATATCTACATATTCTTTTGAGGTGATCTTATTCAGACTATGGTTTTGAATACTACCTATATTCAGGTGACACCGATTATTACATTTTTAGTCCTGAGTGATAGACTTATATATCCAACTGTTTGTCATTTCCACTTAGACAGGTAATATGTATCTCAAAGTGAGTATGACCAATCTGTTCTATCTCAACAAATGGGAATTCTCATTTGTCCAGGTGATCAAGTCATAAACTAAAGCATATTCTCGATCTCCCTCCCTGTCTCACCCAGGTACAGTGTGTTAATCTGCCTCCAAAGCATATCCTTAATCTGTCCACTCTCTCTACTCAAACAATACCTTAGTCCAAGTCACCTGGACTACTGAATTGGCCTCATCATTGATGCCTACTTCCCTTCTGCATCCCTCTAATTCTTTCCTGAGATCTTTAACAGGTAGATCTCTTCCCTGTTTAATTCTTCACTGCTTTCCCATTGCAGTAAGAATGAAAACCCAGTGCTTTGGATACTTACCCCCAGAAAAATTCCAAGATTTTATCTTGCATTATTCTCCCCCTCACTCATTGGACTTCAGTCACTTTCGCCTTTTCTGCTTTCAGACACACCTAGCTCATGCTTGATTTCTGGATTTTGCACTTGCTGTCCTCTCTCCCAGTAACAGTTTGTACCAAGAAGCTTATAGGCCAAACTTCTCTATATTATTTAGATCTCCTCTCCAATGCCACTTCTTCTTAGATGGCTTTCCTGACCATGCAGTGTGAAGTAGCCTTACCTACACCTGGGTCTCTCATATCAAATCATCGTGTTTTGCTGTCTGTACAATACATATCACACTCTGAAATCATCTTATTCATTTATTTAATTTCCTATTCTCCATCTCCTTATCTTAACCATATACTCTGAACAAGTAAGACCCCTTTGTGTCTTGTACACTGTTGTATTTTTATCTTCTGTAATAAAATCTAACATACAGTATGCAAGCTTAGTAAATATTTTTAACTAATTACTTAACTATCTGAAATTGTATATATATCATATTATATATTAAATATATGATATAGAAATATGCTCTCTCCATATAGAGACTGTGTCATATATTATATTAAATATATGGTATATAAATATAGTAAAATATATATATGCTATACTATCCTTACACAATCCTACAGGGGAGATATTAAGTTTATATATATCCCAAAGAATAGAACACCAAAATCAGAGCCATTAAGAGTTTCAAAGTCTGCTTGTGAATGCATGTTGAGATTTAAATTCATATTAAAAAAAAAGATTACTGTAATATAATGTCCTCCTAGAAGGTTAAACAAATCTAGACACTCTTATTTTCATTTAATATCAACTTTGTGAAAGTTAATTTATGTGGCTCAGTCCCTCAGGGTCTCATAATCTCCAGGTATTCAAATAATTATGCATTTCAGGACCTGCAAAGTTGAGTCTGGATTCAAGATGCCTGGTGACTCCACTTAGGAACTGGCATTCTGTGAGGTCTGATCTCAGTAGTTAGTCAAATGCTCATAAGTCATATTCATAAAATTTCACTGGCTTTACCTCTGGTTCCCTCTCTGTAGCCCAGCAATCATGACAAATCTAGTCTGTACAATGAAGATCAATCTTTGAGTAAAGACTCGAGATAGATGCATCTTCATTCCTGTGTGGCTTTACTCTTTAGAAAGTGTCCGAATCAGTTTAGAGGAGAAGGGAGATGACCAAGAAGGGCCCTACCTTGTTACAATGCCAAGTAAAGATTATTTCAGAGCTATAATTTCTAAAAAATTCCTGGGAACAAACGGTAATAGATACGTATTAAATCCCTTGAAATCAATAATACCTCTTACTTAAATTTATCTTTTATAATATCTAATAGAGTGCCATGTTTATATGTGATGACTAATTTGTGTTTTGGGAAGATAGGAAGAAATGAGTTGGTTGTTATAATTGATGTATAATCTCTTCTTTTACTTCAAGAACTGGGCCAGACAAAATTATCGCTGGCTAGAATAAAAGGAGGGAAAGAGGAAAACAAGATAGAAAACCTCACAGTCAAAAATGTGGAATATGAAACTCAGGCAAAGAGCAATGAAAGCCAGTGTTGGTTTTTAAAACAGAATATTGTAAAGACCGAAACTGAAGTGCTTTCAAAAATGAATTAATATACTTTGATCTGGGATTCTCATAGCCAAACTATGTACATACATTACTTTCAAATTGTAAAAATGACCTTGGTGTGCAAATGAAGTTTTCAGTGTTTAGTTATGGATTTGAAAGTATAGTATTATTAAGCTGCTAAAGCATATTATTTTCATAAAAATAATAAAATTATGTACAGGCAGAAAAAAACTATATTTTAGTAACATAATAATGAGTCCCAATAATAATAAATATGTTATATACTATTACAAACCTACTCATATATGAATTATTTTATTACAATATGTTATAAATACATAAAATGATGAATCATATGTGCTTTAAAAATAAAGCCTTAATATACACACAATGATATTCACATGTTCCAATCCATTTGTATATTGAATTTTTTACCAAGAACAATTTGATAAGCTCTACATTGACAAAAATGTAGGCACGTCCTGTACTATTTTAACTATTATTAATTTATTTTAATTATTAAATCATAACTTCTTCTTATGTTAGGAGCTAAATTACCTTTTTCAAGCCACTAAAAGATAACATAGAGAACTGAGGTAGAATTTCCAAATCACACCTGATGGGTGGGGAGATTACTAAGTACTACTGACTCTTGCCATTGGAATGTGACCCCAATCCACATTCTGTTGAGGAAAATACAATCTAATCATATCTTAAGTTGCAAGGAAATTGACGTAGTACATCATCTCTCTTTAGCATTGATGTAAGAATCTTGAGGAAGGAATTAATTTAGGTAGAACCTTAATGTTTGGTTATGTGATAATGCTATGCAAAATATAAAACAGACCACTTTGACAAAACTCCCTTGATGAATAAATTACTTCCCCCTTGGTTTTAAATATTTGCTGAGGAATATAAGAGCTATGAGCTTAATGAGCTGGGGAGGGTAAAGACACAAAATATCCTGTGAATGGCAAACCAAGTGCCATTCCTCTTTTTTCTTATGTTTATTTATTTATTTTTGAGGAGGGGTGGTCGGAGAGACGGGGAGAGAGAGAATCCCAAGCTCAATAGGAGCTCGAACTGACAAACGGTGAGATCATGACCTGAGCCCAAATCAAGAGTCAGACACTTAAGCTTAACCGACTGAGCCACCCAGGTGCCCCAAGTCCCATTCCTCTTTAAATTCCAGTGGCCAAGAGAACAGATCAGGGAGGAGAGAATCTAATCAATCAGATGATAGGATTTGTGCAGTGCCCTTCATGCAGGATGATCACAGGGCACTTAACTTTAAGGCAACTCACTTTTTCTTGACTACAACAGAAGGGAGGCAGAATAAAACAAATTAGTCTAAGACTCAAAAATGCCAAGGGCCCTATTAAGTATAAAAAGCTAATAGGGTATGTGCTTATACCCACAAGTGTGTGCATGTGTCTCAGAGAGTGGCAGTGTAAAAAGAAATTAGCAGCACATGCTGCTTTAGCAAGACCATACAGAGTTTTCTTGATTCATAAAACCTGACTTACGAGCAAATCTCATACAAAACTAAGCAGCTTTAAAAGAGGAGCTCAGATGGAAAGACAACAGGGTTACTTAGATACAAACGTTACTTTTTTTTTTTTTTTTTTTAACATCACCAAACCAATTTGTGTTATGTTTTGATGCTACGGTGGCAGGATAGGGGAAAAACAAACCTTCCACGTATAAGTACTTTATGCATCTGGGAAGAAAATGAGTTAGAGAGGAAGTTTATTTTAGCAGTGATATGGAGTGAAAAGTTGGTGATTATATGGAATTTTACATCCTCCATTATTTTTTCTTTATTACTATTTCATTAGTCTAGTCTTTCCTGTTTCTTTAAAAAATACACTGTAATAAAGTCATCCACGTGATTCCGTGGATATGTAATTGAAATCACTAATGGTGGCAGATGCTGAAACTATATCCAAAAGACAGGCTGCCAAATACACTGTATTTCGTGTATATGCGTATTACAACAGCAGTAGTATAATTAAAACAGAACCCTGTAAGGGACCTGGTATGAAAGAAAAGGGGTTAGGTCCTTTCACATATGTGTTTCGTTTCTATTAAATAAGTAAAATGTGAACAAATAAAATAGAAACACATTACATATTTTCTTATAAATAATGTTTCAAAATTCCATTTTTTTATAGAGTGAGAAATCACAAAATGAGAGGCATTTGGGGATCTGTTTCAGTTAGTAAGGGAACCAGATGGTTGTAACTTAGAAGGCTCAAGATTACAGGGCAGTCTAACAAATAAATGGTCAGTAAGAATTTATCAATCCTTTCCACGCATCCACTGTTCTGGACGTGCCACTATCCCCATTCCACACCCAAGCCTCTGGCCAGGACCGACCCAGGGGAAACATCCCTGGCGAGAATGACGCAGGGCCGGGAGGCTTCCTCAGAACTCAAGGGCAATTTTCCCACCAGAAAGCCCTCCCCTATATCGCACATTGTAGATTCTCACGGTGATCATCTATGACCAAAAAAAAAATGTTCCATTTCACCATTTGAGAAGCCGCTTACCTCTTAAGAGGTGATACAAGCTGCCACCAGTCATGAAGATTCACCACTGAACTGTCATGGGTTGTTGAAATCCACACCTATCCAAATTATTCTTAACAGCAAAAATAATGGCCAAGGTTTATTGGGCATTTAAAATTAGGCACCACTACATTCTGCATTGTACAGATGATAAACCAAAAACTAACAGAGGTTAAATCACTAAAGTCATATCTTTTATCATGGATGAGTTGAGATTTCAGCCCACATATATTTTATTCTAAATGCACATTTTTAACCACTATTCCAAATAAGGGTAATTAAATTTTTCTATTAAAGCAAGCACAACTTATGCTTATGCCAACTAAACTCTACTACAAGAAAAGCAAAGACAAGCATATGAAGAAATGACTAAATTAAAAAGAGCCCTGTCTTTGACTTGCCTACGAGGCTATCTGCTTATCTTACAGATTTAACAAAACCTGAGTCTTAACTTCATGTCTGAAGCCTCCAGTAGCTTGTTCTCAACTCTCAAAAGCAGATGCCTGCTTAGCAATAATCTGGTGCCTGAAAGCTTCTGAACTGAGCAAGGGGAAAGTGTTTGTTTACCTGCCTGGCTTTGTCTCTGTGGTAATAATGGTTATGCCTATCCACCCATCTCCCTGCTAGAGGCACTCAGCTCTTCGTTGAGGAAGACAGAAGGAAAAGAAAAGGAAGTCAGAGTCTTTTGCTTCCCAAGGCACCAACTCTGTTTGAATGTTCCTGCACCACAGCTACCATCCCCTTCAAGTATATCTGCCCAATTTGGGGGAAGGGGGGTGCTTATTCCTTTACCCTCTCAGAATGAAGTAAGAAGATCTGCTTCTCTCTGTAATTACTAATATATATGACTTTCTCATTATTTTGTTTTAGAGGTGCCTTGGGTTCTCTTTGAAGGCATTTTCAAAGAAATGAGATAAAAACTTTGAACTGAAATTCAACATGTTTTGAACTGGTTTCCTATCTGTGGAACTCAAATGTTTCTCCTGAAGACCATTCAAAAAGACGCTTAAAAGGCACAGAACCTACACACTTTCAATAGCCTGAATATTCAGTGCTGGTGAAAGTTACTAATTCCTCTCAAAAGAACTACCACGAAGGTAAGTTTCCAAGATGCGAACTTTGCCTTTAGGAATCTGACATTGAGGTCACACAGTAACAACATATGTGAAAGCAAACATAGTCCTTTTATAGCCTAGCTTTCCATCAGCATCCCCACAAAGTAAAAATTTTAAATGCAGAAGATCCTTGGATGTAGAGATTTCCCATTCATGATTGTGAGTATCCATGAGTACTCCCAAAGGGCTCATGATATGTGATCATGTGTGCATTTTGTTGAGGCATGCTTCGCAATCACTGTGAGCTGGTTTGCCTAACTCATAACTGAGTCTTGCCAGCCTCCCAACATCAGCATGTCATCATGCTCGTCATAGTCTCTAGTTATCCCTTGGAACCATTAAGTGCAATTAAAGTAAAATCCAAAGCTCTTAAATGGCCTACAAGTCCCTATATGGTTTGCCCCTTTCCACCCCACCCAACTTTCTGGCCTCGTTTCAAAGTACCCTTCTCTCTTATTCTTCTACAGCCATACTGCCTCCTCACTAAACACAGAAAGTGCATCCTGAAGCAAGACCTTTGTCCCTTCCTATTCCCTCTACCTGAAGTACTCTTTCTTCACCCTGGTATCTACCTGCTTAGCATACTCCCTCAGTTCTAGCAGGTGTCTGCTTTTGACGTTTTATCAGGGAGGCACTTTTGACCCATCATATCAAAAAAGATTCTCGATACTGATGCTTCTTATCTCCCTTACTTTGCTGCATTGCTTTTCATGGTACTTATCACTCTCTAAAATATTGTATTTACGTGTTCATTAGCTTATTGCCTCTTTGAGCCCTCCATTCCCATCTCACACTTCCCTTCCTGCTTCCTATTTCTTGGTCTTCTAAAGCACCCTTACTTCAGTCACATACAAAGCCTAGTTGCAAAGCTGGCTTCCAAGCCTCTGGGAGCCCTAGGATATCCTTCTAGAAAATTCCTTTCTTCATTCACTTACAATCTAAACAAACCCAGCTTATACTAAGAATATTTGACTGGCACACCAGATTTCTGTTCTCTCATCTCTAATATAAAAGGGGATTGTTTACCTTCTAAAAGTCCTTTTGCCATAAGGGAATCTTTTAAAATTGGGCTGTACAGTTCTTCGGAGAAAACTGCAATCCATTTAAATGGTGAATTGAAGTCATCCTCTAGTTACGATTAGATCCCATCATTAAAAATAAATAAATAAACTAGTGGTTACCAGGCCAAACAGCAAATTACTCAATTACCTGACAACAGCATCCTGCCAAAAGGACATTCTGAAAATTAAAGCTCCAGCGATGCAGGCTGGGTTGGCAGTACCTTGAAATCTCATACCACTGTGGCAACCCCACCTCAGTGAAAGTGTTTACATTAGGGATGTGAAGTCCGGCTTGCAATGGTGCTACACCCCCAACTCCAACCTGGCCTGTTAAGGCTACTTTTGATAATCCTCTCCAGCTGCCTCAAGGCAGGAACATCAAAAGGGCACATCAAAGCTCCCAGTCACAGTGGAGAAGAGCCTGCAAACCGGGTGACCGCTTTTTTCTTCAGGATTCACAACAAATACAAGTCTTCAGGCCTTCCCCCAAGGAGGAGAGAGTAATTTTAAAAAATTCTAGGCTGTCTGCCCTGAAGGAAGGAAAGAGACACCATCACTGAAGGTAGAGGATAAAGCCACTTCTCCCAATCATACATTTCTGAGAGTTGGAGGGCTGTTCTAACAAGAAAAAAAAAACCCCACACAAGAAAAGTTTGATCCATGCTTCACTGGTGTGTGTATTTTAAAATGCAAATAACAGAAGCTGAAAATGATGAAGTGAGCATGTGCTGTCTCACTGACATGCGAGACAGGCAATTAATGAAACTCTGGGCCACAATATCAGCTGCCTGCTGACTTCTGCAATTGAATTAAAACTATCATAAGAATAATACAAGGACTTGCCCTTGTCCTTCTTGTCTATGTGTTTATTTAATTTTCTGTCCAACTGACTCTCAAATAAATTGGAAACAGCTGCCATTTTTTGATTCAGTAGCTCCATTACCCCCTTGTGACATCATTCTGGGCACGAACACTAACAATAGGTCATTATGTAGCAATTACTTTATTGATTTATGGAAGTTTTTAAGCTCCCTCAGGAATATGCACATTCAAGGGGAAAAAGACCACTTCTATGCTCTTGTTAAGGAGAAAAACTGAACTATAGCGGCTGGAATAATGTTGCTCAGATGGGACCTTCCTTACAAAGGACAACTATAGGAACAATTCATGTTTTGTTGATTTTCTTCAAGTAAGAGAGAAATGAGGAAAGACTATAAAGTTTGAAAGTTATAGTGCCCATAATTGAATGAAGTAACTAAGCAAACAGATGACTCAGTGTGGCCGTTATGTAATAGGAGGACTTCAGTGATATAATAGAAGTTGCTTAAAACAAGTTAGCAGTGTTCAAACTCCCATGATGAATGCATTTTCTGAGCTTATGCATAGCATTTCATGAATACCGCTGCATGAAAACATGCTTTCCTTCTCAATTCAAATGGATATCTTAAGACCTCACATTTAAGTTCAAAGCCTGCCCTACACCACTCAGTGGATTATAGTTTTAACTGTCTGTTCTTAAGCAGGCTGTTTACTTGGACCCCTATACAGAAATAAGCAAAAGTTTCCTCCCTTGTAGACAGATGGCTTTACTTCACATTCCTCTAGGTTGGAGAACTCTAACATAGAGGTTAAAAAAAATAAAAAAAAGGAATAATGTGCCCTATCGGTAGTAAGTTAACAGAGAGATTCTAACCTGATGAGCTGAGCAATAGCCTGCCTACATTTGGAAGAAAATGGTTGTTTCTTGATTGAAATCTGTATCTGAGACTTGTTGGCTCATATTGGAGGTCAAGAATTTAATATTCTGGCTCTTCAGTCAATGCCCTGATAAAGGAACTATCTTAGGCTCAACATCTGGCTTGATTCCTAATGAGAACCGCCATTGAAGAGATATTCGTGAGAACACATGGAGCTATGACTTGCCCTAGATCAGTAGCCTAGGGATAAACAAGGATGCTGAAACTTGAGTGTTTCGAAGGTAACAGGCAGCTTATGATGAGATAGTTTCTCCTGTTGATACTTTTTTTCAGTTCTGACCAGATCCAAAAATGGATTAGGAAATAAACATTGATTTAGAAAATAGAGAAAAGTAGTAGGCAACCCTGCTTAGGAACTCCATCTTCTAGCTAAGACAAATTTTAGGAATCCTTGATCAGCACAAGTCTTGAATCCTATATTCTTAAAATAAATGCCCCAAAAAGTGATCTAGGGGAGAAAATCTCCTGCCTATTCTGACTCTAAAAAAGTTACTGAGGGTCTTCCAGGTAGAAAGTACAACACAGGGGAAAGGATGTCTCATAAATGATGAAACTACCCCAAGGAGGACAGCTCTGGAGAAAAGTAGAAGAAAACAAAGGCACAGTCCAGACTTCTGGGAGCTCACAATGCAGCTGACCCCCTAGGTGGTAGTTTAAAAACAACACGGGTAACCTTATATAATAAAAAAAAAAAACAAAACAAAACCCACTGGACCTCACATTAGGAAACCTATGTTACAATCACAATTATGCTATTAATTAGATGTGAAAACTTGGATAAGTCACAATTTTCCTAGTATTCTATTTCCCTCAGTTTGAAGTAAAGACAGTAGATTTGATAACATCTGGATCCCCTTTAGTCTTCACAAATCCAGTAATCCTGATAAATCATATACCATACAATTTCTTGACTGAGTTCATATGCTATTATTTTTGACTATATTCCAGCTAATGTCTGAAAACACTACTTGAGTCTTTGTTTAAAATTTAAAAAAAAAGAATATTCTACTTTGCTTATCCACAACTTTGCTTATCTTTCATACATCTAAATGTCACCTATTCTTGCATTCCTCACAAGATAATCCAAATCATAACTCCTTATCAGGAAAATGTTTGTAATCATGATAAAAGCACGTGTTAGCATAAAGCCTTTAGTATTAAAGTATTATTTCTGAACTATCAAATTGTGCTTCCCTGATAGTTAGTTGTTAGAGTAATACTTATAGACTAAAAATATTACGAATTTGTAAAATGAAAGGAATATTTCATTTGGAATGATACAATTCATTGAGATCTTTTAGAAGGAGGTAAATCTGCAGCCAGGTCTTAAAGAAAGTTACAGGCATAGCATCATAAAAGAGAAGAAGCAGCCTTTCCATGGAAGTATAGGAGCAATGACAAAGAAGTGGGGTAACAAGGAGATTAAATTTTGTGAAGTGGAATGGATGACTACGTTGGAGATAAATGGGGTATGTATGCATATGGTATGAAATAAACCAGGGCTGCCATACCCTTAGTGTAGATAAAGGGAATCTACTTTGCTTCTTGGGGGAAATGCATGACTAAAGTAATGCCTAAGGAAGATTTTTTTTTTAAGCTGTGTGGTGAGTATGCTGCAGAATAAAGGGTTTAGAAACAAATAATACAAAAAAAAAAAACAAATATTACAACAAAGAGCACAGTCAAAGAATGAAGTTATAAAACTCTGGACTAGAGTAATGACTATGGAAATGGAAAAGAAGGCTCAAATCCAAAAATCCCAGCAAGAAGGAATTAATAGGATATGAGAACTAACTTGATATGTGAAGCCAAATGAGGCTTTAAAAAATGAAATAGTAAAAAATTGACTACCAGATGAATGTCCCAGAGAATTAATTGGACAGTTGAGTCATTGGGAGAGGGGCAAAAGAAGACAGAATGTTTATTTCATTGAGTTCAGGACATGAGTGTACCCCTGGAAGTACAGCTAAATGGAAACATTGAGTTAATAATTAGATATGAAAGGCTTGTGAAAGTTCAGAGTTGGAGCATCACTCTTTAATTCAGCAAACAGTTATCAAATATCAAATATCTCTGATGTGCCAGGCACCATTCTTGATACCAGAAATAAAGAGATAACAACCATAATCCCTGCACTCCAGAAATTTTGTCTACTGTAAGAGACAGAAAATTACTTAGCTATTGGTAATGCTAACAACATTGTGTAATCAGAACTACAGAATATTTAATCAACATTATTCAACATAAGCCAAAGGAAATGCCCAAGCTCAGATGACTATGTGAGTTTGGAGAAGAAATTTGGGATACCAGTTGGAGCAGGGAATTCCTACATAAAGGACAAGTCAGGAGGAAAAACAATCTAGACATTACAGTTCAAGTATAACTGGTAGTAGGATAAAATAAAAAATAGTAGAGTATAAGCTCCTATTCTGCTCAAGTAAAAGAAAGAAGACATAAAGATTGACAGGAAAAAAGGAAACTGTCATTAATTACAGGTGATTCTACATGTAGACAAAACAAATAGATTCTACACATAAAATTTTAAAATTAGTAAGTCAATTTAGCAAGGATATTATATTAAAGGTCAATGTTCAGAATTCCTGTATGTCTCTATGCATCTAGCAAAAATTGGACAATAAAAATAATAAAAATTTTTAAAAGGATATTACTTAATATTGCAGCAAAATGCATCAAATACCTGGGAATAAATATAATAAAAGACATGCTAGACATTTGTATTGAAAGCTATAAAACAACGTTGAGATAAATCAAAGACATAAAAAAAAAGGGGGAAGTATACCATGTTCATAGATTGGAGGAATCAATGTTTTTAATGTAATCGTTCTTCCCAAATTACCTGTGTATTTAATGTGACTGCAATCAAATCCAAGGGAGTTTTTGCAGAAATTGATAAACTGTTTCTATCATTACATGGAAATACAAAGGACCTAGAAAATCGTAGTAATCTTGAAGAAAACAAATTTCTCCTATCAGAAATCAAGACTTTTATAAATCTAATGTAATTAGGACAATGTACAAAACTAGAACAATAGAACAGAATAGAAGGTATGAGAACAGATTCATACGCAATCAACTGTTATATGGCAAAAGTACCACTGCAGTTTGGTTTAGGGAGAAAATGGTCTTTTCAATAAGTGATATTGCATTAGTTGAATATCTACATTTAAGATTTCTTAAATGAAGCACTAGAGCACAAGTCTCACATGAAAAAATTGAAAAGTTTGATATGCTAAAATTAAGTTCTAATTAAGAACTGGCATATACAAAAGACACATATCCAAAACATATAAAGAAATTTCTATAAATAAAAGAAAATTTTAATGGAGAAAGACTTGAAGACTTAAATAGACACTTCAAAAAAGAGGATATCTAATTGGACTGTGTGCCATGCAATGTGCTCATCATTGTTATTCCTGAGGAAAATGTACATTAAACCAAAATTAGATGACACGGCATGCCTTCTAGAGTTACTAAAATTAAGAAATACTGACAATATCAAGCATTGGTGAGTAAGTGGAACTCTCAAACGTTGTTGGTAAGAGACAAAATTGATATACTCACTTAAAAAACCTTTTGTCAGGGTCTACTAAAGCTAAACATTTCCATACCCTATGACACAGAAATTTCACTCCTGAGTACATGCCTAACTAAAATTATTATTATGCCACCAAAAGATAAGAATGTTCATAACACCATTATTCATAAGAGGAAGGAACTGGAAACAACCAAAATGATCACTAAAACTAGGATGGAAATGCCCATCAACTATAGAATGGATTAATAAATGATGGTATGCTCATACAGTGGAATACAAAAAGCAATGGAATAGAATATATTAATGGACACACAACAAAATCAATAAATTTCAAAAGGCATAATTTTGAGCAAAAGAAATAAGATAAAATAAAACTATTCCATGGTTTCATTTATATAAACTTCAAAATAAGTACAAGTAGTCTTTCAACAAATAGTACTAGAATAAATGAAAACAACAACAACTTGGATCCATACCTCATATCGTTTTGAAATTAACTCAAAATAAATTATAGAATTAAAGGTAAAGCTAAAAACTATAAAACTACTAAAAGAAAATAAAGAAGAAACTCTATTATCTTGCATTATGCAAATATTTCTTAGCTATGACACCAAAAGCATCCATAAAATTTTTTGCTTTTCAACATTGTTGAGAATAAAAGGCAAGCCATATATTAGAAGAAAATATTTGTAGATCATATATCTGATGAAGTACTTGTATCCAGAATACATAAAGAACTCTCAAACAATAAGAAAACAAAAAAATTCAATTAAAAAAAAACACACACTACACAAAAACAGATAAGCAAAGGAAATAAGACATACTGGACTAAAGAAAATCTATGGACAACAAATAAGCACATGAAAAGATGCTCAATATTATTGTTCATAAGGAAAAACAAAGCAAATGAAACCAGAATGAGATGCTACTTCACACCTATTAGAATGACTAAAATTAAAACGACTGACCATGCTAAGTGCTAAGGATATGGAGAAGCTGGAATTTTCAAATTACTGCTAGTGGGAAAGGAATGGTGCAACCACTTTGGAAATTAGGAAATTTTTTAAGTTAAACATAAACGTATTATATGATGAAGCTGTGATGCTTGATATTTACCCAAGAGAAATAAAAAGCCTTTAATATATTCGCTGCATCTTCATTTGTATTAGCCCAAACCTCAAAAAAAAATGGATTTTTAAAAATAAATGTGTGGTTTATCTATGTGGTGGACGCTTACTCAGCAATCGAACAGAAATATTAAAACATGCTTAATCAAATACACATCACAAAACAGTTACGTTCAATGAAAAAGCAAGGCAAAAAATACTAAATGCTGTATAATTCAATTGATGTAAAATTCAGGAAAGTGCAATCAATAGTAGCTATGGGGTTGGAGAATAAGGAAGCATGAAAGGGATGGCATGCAAAGAGGCATGAGGAAACTTTTGGGACAGATGGATATGCTTACGATCTTGATTGATGTTTTCACAGATGTATATATGTCAAAACATCAAGTTGTACACTTTGAAATATTTCATTTGTTGTCTACCAATGACACATTTAAAAGCTATTGATTTTTTTAAAATTGGAAAAATTAAAAATAATCTTTGGGGTAGGTAGTTCCTCAGAAGGGAGCATGCAATAGTTTCATGTGATAGTTTTCTATAGCATGATATAGGTATATATGCAAAAAAAGAAAAAAAATAAGCTATATATTTCATATTTGTGGATTTCACTATTCTTAAGTTACAACTCCATAAAAATAAGTTTTACCAAAAAATAGTTAAGGGACTAAAGTAGTAAGTGTAGAGTAGAGAATCTAGAACCTTGACGGACTTTCACAAGACATCCATAAATAAAGAACAAATGAAGAAATGACAAAATAGTATAAACAAGAATACTGAAAACATAGGAGGAACACATAAGCAAAAGTACATGAGTTTGCTCCAGCAATTTAAAGGAATCCAACATGACGATATAAAAAAGATGGCACTATGGTCCATACTCCATTAACGAAATTGTTCCAGGATACTTTTGGTTCACCTTGTCTCTCACTCTGTGTTGTCATTCCTTCTGATTTTTTAATCCCATTCTCTTATTCTATTTAATCCAGTTGGATCAAACATTAGCCTTAAACTTTTCTCCCTTAGCTTTGTTCCATGACACAGAGAGATTCTATCTCTCCTGATCACGATTCTAGTCTTTGCCTTCTGTGTTTATGCAGCAGAACATAGGTGAGGGGTTTCCTCTCCCACATGGCCTGCCATGCTCCTATAAGACACGCCCCAGATGAGATAGATGTAATCTCTTACTTGACACCATCTGATAACTGTGTGCAATGGCAGGGGTGAGAGGAGTAGATAAGAGAGAGCAGAGATAGGACTGAACACAGAGAATAAGAAACAGCTGAATGGCTGGGAGTAAAGGAGCAAGAGCACTTGAATGGGTCCAAAGGTAGCTGGGTCACTAGATTTGCTTCAAGAGATCAGACTAATCTAGGGGAAACCAGCAACACAAAAGGATACGTTGTGAGAGATCACAGTGTAAGAGGATGGTGAGTAGGTGGAAACACTTGACATAATCATGTAAGAAAGAAAGTTTTGGAAATATATATAGAGAAATCAGAATTAAGTGCAGTATTTTTATTTTAATGTATAAATGTCATAAACAGGGAAAAGAGAATATTTGGGAAGGAGTTAATATAACTTTTCCTCTAAATCCACAAGAAAGAAGTGAGCAAAAGAAAGGAGTTTGTACCTCAGTTTAAACCCACTCAATTTAAGTTCTAGCATAAAATGAAGAGAAATAACTTTTGTGTCTTCCTGCTTTGTATTTACTATACAGGTCTGTGGGGGTTGGGGGTGCATGTGAGGGATTGGTGTCTGAATAGGCATGGTTGCCATGGAATTTGAAAGAGAGAGAAAGAAGGTGATGTGGTCTAGAGATAGCCACTTTGAAAGTTAAAGATCTCAAAACTGCTAGAGAGCAAGCCAGTGTTCTGAAAATCAGGAGTATAAAACAGATGACAGGGGTTTTGTGGTTCAAAGCAGTTGATCTATCAGTTGAGACAAAATGAACCAAGAGTTCAAAGCACATAGTATTGGGATTTTCAGATGATCACTGAGAGAATGCTCAAAGTGAGCAGTATTGTAACACCTAGATAACCTCAACTCTGACTTCTTTTAAACTTTGTGTTGAGTGGGTCATGCTGAGCCCACAGGTGTATGGGATGCAATGGCTGCCAAAGGGAGAGTGAAGTACCATGGAAAGTTGTTATATTATTTCACATGTTTCATTTTTGGTCACCTTCCAATCTAAATTATCAGCTTGCCAAAGATAGATAAAATTGCATAATACGATTAAAAACTAAAATTCTAAGGTTAAAGAGTCATCACACATTTTAATTGAAGCAGATGTGAAGTGACCCTTTCCAAAGGCAAAAGATCCATGTATAAATGTCAGTCGAATACCCAACCAAACCAAACTAAGACTAGAATCCAATGTATGCACACATATATGTACCTATGTATCCATGTATATCAAGTATGCTGGTGAGTTTAACAATTTCTATATGGTACTATACCGTAAATGAGGACAAAAAGAAAAATACTGAAGGAGAGGGAAAAAGAGAGGGAAAAGGCTATGTACTGTAGTTGAGGTAGCTAGTATTCAATAATATCTTCCTCTGCTCCAATGAACCTAAACTCCCAGTATTGATTCCTTAGTGTAGTCCATCTTCGTAAATATGGACTGGCCCTGCGACTCACTTTCAACCAGCAGAACATGGCAGAAGTAAGCTTCTACTGCTAAGTCATGAGAAATAGCTTTGGCGTGGGCTTCTCAAAACTCTCACCTTTGAGATCCTTTCTCTCAGAACCCAGCCATCAAGCCATCTGCATAATGCCCCAGTCAGTAGCTCCTGCTGATCTCCCAGAGGGCAGCCAGCATTAGCTGCCAGCTACCTGAATGTGCCAGCTCAGAAATTCCAGTCCAGTCTTACTCCTAGATAACATCCATATCCAACACCATGTGGAGCAGAAGAACAGCCTAGCAGAGCCCAGTCAACCAACAGAACTATAAGAGATCATAAGTCAGTTGTTGTTTAACACATTTTGAGTTTTTAGAAATAGTTTATTATTTAAGAATAAACAGCCAACATGATTGCTCAATTTATTAATGTGATAGCACATCAGTTAGATATTATCACGTAGCAAATCACTCCAAAACGAGTGATTTAAAACAGGGAGTCATCAAAGTTCTCCTTAAAGGGCCAGCGAGTACATATTTTCATCTTTGTGTACCATTCAGCCTCTGTCCCTACTATTTCATGCTGCCATTGTAGCGTGAAAGAAGCCATAAACACTACATAAACAAATATATAACATATACATAAGAAATACATAAATACATAACAAATACATAAACAATACATAAACAAATGGGCTTGGCTACGTTCCAATAAAACTTTACAAAAACTGGCAGGTGGCCTATGGCCATAATTTGTGAACCTCTCTTTTAAAAAAAAATAAGCATGTATTATTGCTCACAGTTCTATAGGTCAGGGGGTGCTTCTGTTGATCTGAGCCAGGTTTAGCTGATCTCTACATGGCTTATTCATGCACCTGTCATCAGTTGGCAAGTTAGTAGGGGTCTGGCTGGTCTATGATGGTCTCATGTACAGCTGGCGTTTTGCTGGCTGCCAGCTGGAGTGACAGGGGTGATTGGGACACACGTCTCTTATCATCCATCAGACTAGCCTAGGCTTGTTCATATAGTGGTGGCAGAGTTCCAAGAAAATAAACAAAAACACACAGGCCTTTTGAGGCCTAGACTCAGTATTTGGCACATTTTTACTTCTGTCCTATTTTATTGGTTAAAGTAAGTCACAGGATCAATCCACATCCGAAGGATGGGAGAATAGACTCAACCCCTTGATAGAGGAGCTACAAAGTCACAATGCAAATGGCATAGGTACAGGTAAAGATAGAGAATTGTGCTATTTTTGCAAATCATGAGACTATGAATATGTGAATCTAACAGTTAAGATTCTAAATGGGAGTTGTTCCATTTTCTTTATTTTATATAGGAAGAAAATGAAATCCACAGAAACGGATTGGCTCACCCAAGTTACTCTTCTCAGGTAGGACAGTTCCAGAGCGAGAAGAACAACTTGCTAATTGTGTGTATAACTCGGTTATGGTTTTTCTGACCCCTTAGACTGTCCATATAGGGCATTCAGGTATTCCTAACAAAACTGTGAAAAATTTCTCTTCAACACACAATCCTAGTCATGTGGCCTCTACCTCAAAGTCTCCAATTCCAGTAAAGGCACACCTAGGATGGAAAATATTTATTAACCACCAAGATCTCTTAAACTCCCCCTTATATCCACACAGCCCTTCTTTATTATACTCTTAGAATCTTAATTCCTAATTTAGCATATCTTCAGCCTAACATGTCTCCAAACATCTGCATCACTTGGTCACATGCCATGAATATGGAGTGGCCTGGTGATAATAAGTCCAGTGAGAATGACTCTTACTCAAACAGTTGAGCCAAAGACTTGCTGTAAACACACTTAGAATGAGGTGGCTACAGGCTACAAATTAGTCACCAGCTGCCACAGTTATAGGCAACATCCCTACTAGTCAGTTCCTAATCCATAGAGACTTAAGAGAATGTTCAAGCTAAAATCTTCTTTTCTACTCACGATTGCTATGCTGTTGGAAAAACATACAATTATCTTTCCCACCCTGATTTAATGGCTTCTGGTAAGGATACAGCCCTATATTAAGTTCAATCTCCTACTCACAGTTTAATAGCTTATAAAAATATAATTTTCTGTCTTTGCTTTACCCTATGGACAAGACTGACTTAAGTCAGAGCATATGCAAGAAGAAGATGAGTCTCTGACTTTAGAAACATTACAATTTGTCCTGGAATCTGGATTAGCCCCAATTTGGCTACATTTCATTAAGTTAGTAAGTTGTTCTGATGTTTTGTTTATGTTTTCATGACTCAAAAAAAAAATCTAAAATTTCTTTGCAGCTTACTTGAAAAGCAGCATTCTAGTATTTTTGTCTCTACATCAAGCACTTTTATGTAATTCAAAACTTGTAAGAGTCAACCCTAACTCCAGTGTTAGGCAACAAACAATCTCCTAAACATAATCTGAAACTACTTCTCAAGCCACAATAATAAACTGAGCTACTATGCAGTTCCAACATAAGTAATTTTCTGAACTTCAGCTGGTACTGATTCGTCATCGCTATGCTCACTTGTTTTTATAGTTTCAGTGGTTATGGTATAGTATCACTATTCACCTTCATTTCCCTGCACACATGTACAAAGTGCCAAAGCCTATAGGTTCTACCTTCTTCATATCTCAGCAGTTGGTTTTCTCTTCTCATTCTTTTTGCTCCCACTTGCACAAACCTCTTACCTAGGCAATCTGTACTCATGTTCATGCCATTCCTTGTAATAAAATGTCTTCTCTTGTCATCTCTGCCTACTAAAGTTTTACTTACACAACAATAACATTTTTTTTTCCCTGAGGAAATCTGATCACTACAGTTATAAAAGCTCTATTTTTCTGGGCCTCTATTGTGGCATAATAAAATGAAACAAAATGAATGAATGAACGATATATAATAATGAATGAAATCATGAATGAAAATTATCATCCATTTTACAGGACCATCATTTATGTGTTTGTTTTATAGTCCCCCCTTCCCTATAGGAAGCTAATTTCCCTCTAACTTAAGGTACTCCTTTAGCATATCTAACAGAATTTAACTTTTTAAGGCAAATCTTCACAGGGCCCCACTGTAATGCATAATCCTTTCTGTTGATATAGCAGCAGTTGTACCAAATCTGGCAATAAAAGTCTCATGGGGAAGTAGAACCCACATTTCCCCAATCATGTAGGAAGTGTAAAGGCAAAATTGTTAATAGCTTCCCCAGGGTTTTAGCTCTTACTATGATGCCTTCCATGATTTCATCATGGTTTAAGAGTAATGAAATATCTCAATGCAGGTTTCAAAGCATAAAATAAAAATAAGTGTGCTTTGGTCATTTTTTCCAAAGCCTGGTTTTGTTATTAAGGTTTACAAGTTTCTTTCATATGTAACCTGATTACACAACAGCATCAAAATTCATTTCTAAGCTAGGTAGTTATAGTTTAGAAATGCATCCTGTTATAATGTTTTAAGAGCAATTTCTTGTACAGAAATATCAAATACTATATATGTTGTTTTATATCTCTTTTCTTCAGTGTAAGATTGGCTTCTTTCTTTGTTGAGCAACTCACTAACTTTTTAGTAAATATGTTTTCTTTTTTCAGCTAAATTACTACACATTTCTTTGAGATTCTGAAACCTTCATGTGTGCAAAGATGAGAGGAGAGGGAAATTCAGGTCTCATAGTATTCTCAAAACAGACATATTATAATTAGGGTAATTAACTCCTAGATCTACAGCAGCAGTATCTGAACAAAATCTGTGCTCATACCTTCGGGTAAATGTTTGTGGGTTTCCTCAATACTTGCTTCTTTTTTTTAACTTATTTAAGAATAGTAATTGAAATCAAGTTTACAGGTCTGATCCCATATGAATTAATTAGTTTTGTTCCATTCCACAGTAGCTTCCACTTATTGAGTGCCTCCTCTGAGCCAGTCATCATGACATGCCCTCTCTACATGTATCTCAAAAAGTACCAAATCTGGTCCCCTATCTATATTGCCTCTTTCTGTGAAAGGCACCACCCTCCGTCCGGTTGGCAAGCAAGAAACATACTTGTTGCCTCCACCCTTACAACCATTATTTCCAATTCTCACCAAGTTCTATGAATTTTACCTTCTAAGTATCTCTTGGGTCAATCCACTTCTCTCTGGCTTCACTGCCATTCTCCTATTTCAAACTGAAATGAGCTCCAACCAAACTACTGAAAGGGCTCACTGCCTAGTTTTCTTGCATTTTCTCTGGTGTTCTTCTTGTCCACTCTCCACCCTAGTGTCTGGCCAAGTCTTTGCCTTTTTTTTAAGTAGAGTAGTTTTATTATTGAGTTTTGGGAGTTCTTTGTATGTTCTGGATATTAGTGTTCTTTTCAAAATGTACAGCCAGTTCCTGGCAAATGATAGGAAGTCAATGTTCCTTGTTGAATGGATGAATGAATAAACCCTTTAAAGCATAAATCACCCCCGTCTATGGTTAAAGAAATGGCTTCTAGGAAAAGTTAAGTTACTTGTACAAGGTCACCTAACTAATAAATTGCAGAATTAAGATTGGAAACCAGGTGTATATGATTTCAAAGACAAATATTTCCACTGTGCTGTATTGATTTCCAATTCATTGTCACATGCACATACAAAAAAAAAGTGCCTTTAAATTTGTTGAACCATCTTATAAATGTGTGTCTTTGATACCTGCTGGATAAGAAAAAGGGATGTGTGTGTCAAGATAGTATAAATGAATAGAAATACAGGTGCTATCAATAATAGAAAGTTATATAAAGTTAATGCAACATTGTAATTGGGTCAGTGACCTATCTGCCTATCTATCTATCTATCTATCTATCTATCTATCAACCATCCATCCACCCGTGAATTCATCCATCCATAATCTATCTAAAAATATAGCTTCTCTATTTATAGAATGTATGGTCTAAGGCATATTGTTTTTATCCTGATAAAGGAAGCTAATAATATTAAGCATATATCAGGAAGATTTATTTTCTACAGTTCATTTTTTTTGGTAAAATTTGCCTTCATAAAAATACATAAATTTTAAGTGTTCAGTAAGATGAGCTTGACAAATAAATGTATAATTCATACCATGATCAAGTTAAAGAACATTTTCATCACCTACAAAGTTCTTTCATGTCCCTCCCCAGTCTCACCAACTCCAGGGACAATTACTTTTTCTTTTTCTTTTTTTCATCATAGGTTAGCTTTGCCTGTTCAAGAACCTTGTATAAATGGAGTCACAATATATACTCTTTTGTATCTGGCTTCTTTCTCTCAGCCTAATGTCTTTGAGATATATCATATTGCTATATTTATCAGTCATTTATTACTTTTTTATAGATGAGTATTATTCCATTACCTGAATATGCCACAATATTTTTATTCATTCTCCCTTTGATTTGGGTTATTTCTGGTTTGAAGATATTAGGCATAAAGTTGTTATGAGTCATTTTGAACAAGTTGAACATATCTGTGTATATGTTCATTTCTTTTGGCTTAATGCCCAGAAGTGGAATGCTAGGTTATACGGTAGCTGTATGTTTAACTTTATAAGAAATTGACAAAATTTCTTCCAAAGTGGTTGTACCATTTTTCATGCCTTCCAGTAATGTATGTGAATTCTAATTGCTACATATTCTAGCCAATTTTTGGTGGTGACAATTATTTAAATTTTAACCATTCTATGGGTTATGAGTGGTATCTCATTGAGTTTTTAGTTTGCATTTCCTTGATGATTAAACATGCTGAATAGTTTCTCATGTGCTTACTGTTATTTGTATATATTTTTTGTGAAGTGTCTGAGTAAGTTTTTGCCTAATTTTATATAGAGTAGTTTATCTTTTTATTAGTGAATTATAGGAGTTCTTTATATGTTCTGGATATGGGCTTTTTTCAAATGCATGTTTTATGAATATTTTGTGGCTTGCTTACTCTTGCTTTTTAATGGAAACTTTTGGTGAGCAGACTTTAATTTTAAGTCTAATTTTCTATTTTTTGTCTATAATGATTACTTTATGTGTTTTGTCTAAGAAATCTTTGCTGGGTCTCAAAAATATTTCTTGGGGGGTTCCTGGGTGGCTCAGTTGGTTAGGCATCCAACTTTGGCTCAGGTCATGATCTAGTGGTTCATGAGTTCAAGTCCTGCATTGGGCTCTTATGCTGACAGCTAGGAACCTGCAGCCTGCTTCGGATTCTGTGTCTCCCTCTCTCTCTGTCCCTCCCCCACTCACATTCTGTCTCTCGGTCTCTCTCTCTGTCACACAAAAATAAATAAATATTTAAAAATATTCTTTTGGGAGAGAGATAAACAGGTGAGTACAGAGGATTTTTATGGCAGTGAAAATTGTATGACACCACAATAATGGATACATCATTATACATTTGTCCAAACCCATAAAATTTACACCAAGCATGAACTGTAATGTAAACTATGGACTTTGGGTGATTATGATGTGTCAATATAGGTTCATCAACTGTAATAAATGTACCCGTCTGGTGGGCAATGTTAGTAACAGGGGAGGCTATACATGTGTGGGGGCAGGGAGTATATGGAAAATCTCGGTACCTTCCCCTAAATTTTGCTGCAAACCTAAAACTGCTCTAAAAAAAATAAAGTATTAAAAAAAATAGCAATGTCCATTGATAAAGCTACTTATCTTTCAGTGACAAAAACACTGAAAATCCTACCGTCAAAATAAAAAATATTACCCTTTGTCTTCTTCCAGAATCTTTAAAATTTTACCTTCAACAGTTCTGTGAGGCATCTTGAATTAGCTCTTGTGTATCATAAGATAGGAATTAAAGTTAATTTTTTTCTATGTATTTTTCAGTTTTCCATAAATGACTTTTCTTCTCCACTTTATTTCTTTGGCACCTTTGTCAAAAATGAATTGGGTCTCTCTCAGGACTCTCTGTTCTAGTCTATAAATCTATTTTAATATCCTTGTGTAAGTGCCATACTATTTGATTAATGTAACTTTATAGTAATTCTTTAAATCAGGTAATATAAGTATTCCAAGTTTATTGCTTTTTTACAAGATTGTTTTGACTTTTCTGTGACATTTCAATTTCTATATGTATTTTAGAATAATACTGTCAATTTTTATTAAAAAGTTTACTGGTATTGTGTTGATTCTACAGATTAACTTGGGGAGAATAGACAACAGTATTAAGTATTCCAATTAATGAACATGGTATAACTCTCCATTTATTTATTTTTTAATTTATATTGGGAATTTTAGTAAATTTTACTATAGAAATCTTGCACTTTAAACATTCATAAATATTAAATTCTCATCAAATATGGTAAATAGAAAAGAATTTTAAATTCCTGTTCATATTTTTTGCTGTTTGCATCTAGTAAATAGAATTGAATTTTCAATATTGACCTTGTGTTTTACAATCGTGGGAAATTCACTTGATATTTTTAGTAATTGCTTTGTAACTTCTTTAGGATTTTCTATGTAGATTACTATGTCTTCTATAAACAGGGATAATATTACTTCTTTTCCAATACTTAAGATATTATTTCTTTCTCTCACCTTATAGGACCAGCTATGACTTCCAGTACATTCCTGAATAGAAATGATCATCAAAGCAGAAATCATTGAATTGTCACTTATCTTAGATGAAAAGTATCCAGTCTTTCATGATTAAGTATGTTAGCTCTAGATTTTACATAGATGCTCTTTTTTAGTTTTAGGATGTTCTATTTCTCATTTGCTGGATATTTTATTATGAACAGATGTTTAATATTGTCAAATATTTTTACAATAACAACTAAAGTGATTATATAATTTGTTGTTTATTCAGTTAATATGGTGAACTACATTTTTTGCTTTTCTAATGTTGAACTTTGCATTGCTGGAATAAAACCTCACTTGGTCTTGAGGTAATATCATCTTTATACTTTGCTTGATTTTATTTGCTATATTTTGACAACAGTTTTGCAGTTATGTGCATGAATAGTATTGGTCTGTGATTTTTCTTTCTGATGGTATCTATCAGCTTCTGTTACAAAGATTATGCTAAGCTTACCAAATAAAAACATTCGCATTATTTCTTCCTTAAATGCTCCATAGAACTCATCTGTGAATCTGTCCATTTCACCTATGTAGTCAAGTTGGTTGATGGAAGTTTATAATATTCCCATATTTTCTTGTAATACCTTTAAAATCTGCAGTGAGATACCTTTTTTCATTACTAATGTTGGTAATTTGTGGAATCTTTTTTCTCTTTTTCTTGATCTGTCTTCCTATATATTTATCAGTCCTTTAAGAAACCAAATATGGCTCTTCAATTTCTTTTTTTCTCTTTTCTTTCTTCCTTTCTTTTTCTTTCTTTCTTCCTTTCTTCCTTTCTTTTTCTTTCTTTCATCCTTTCTTCCTTCCTTCCTTCCTTCCTTCCTTCCTTCCTTCCTTCCTTCTTTTCTTTCTTTCTTTCTTTCTTTCTTTCTTTCTTTCTTTCTTTCTCTTTCTTTCTTTTTCTTTCTTCTTTTTCTTCCTATTCTAGCAACTTAGGTCACTGCGGTTAAAACTCATTATTTTCTGACCCCGCGCCTGGCTGAGAGGGGGGTTCAGAGGGGGCCTGGACATTGCTCTTCACACTGTTTCCAAATGGGGGTGGGGCTTTGCAGCATTAAAAATGGTTAAGGGGGAAAATATTTTAAACTAAAGAGTAAATGTTAGGCTACTGTTATACATGCAGAAAGTTTTGGAGCCTTATGTTGAAGAAATTGCGTTTTTTCCTTTGATGCAAATTCTTTGTCTTATGCCCGTACTTAAAAGGCACTTGTATACACTGTGGGGTCCAGATTGGTGGAGCAGGTGGTTCGGACAGAGGTTCTTAGATGTCCCACTGCGCATACTTGTGCACACCCGCCGGGGGGCGCCCTCGGGGTTGCTGGCAGGTTCCACCTGCTCCTGTCAGAGGCAGAGTATCTGAAGGTAATGTATGAGGTTAATAAAGGGGTAACCATGAGTCCATTCCAGTTTTTAAATCGTTCCAAAAGTCTTAGTTTTGATTGCTGCTGTGTTGCACACGCTGAGAGGCTGCCCGGAGACTCAAGGCTGGGGTCCTGGCGTGAGCTGGGCCACTGTATTTTCTTCCCTCTCATTTGGTTGCCCTCGCAAGTGCTGAGGAAGAGAGAAATGGCTTCAGTTGGTGAAGGACGAGACTTGGGCTTCATCCTACCATGCTGTTGGAGGCCTGTCAGTCATTGTGCACGTCACTCATTTCCGCCCCACCTGCGTTCCTGGGATGCTCACATGCTTGTGCGCTGCCTCAGACTGCCTGGCTCTCACCTCTGGATGCTACAGCCACAAACACCAACAGCGGGTATCCCTAGAGGGTGGGTTGGAGAAGCTATTGTTTTCCTTGGTGAATTTTTCTGTTTTCTAAGTTCTCTGATTTGGTAATGTATTACTTTTACAAGTGGAGAGAAAAGAGTAGCATCTTTTAACAAAACAAAACAAAACAAAACAAAAACATCTCTATTATTTTCCAGTATAATTGTTTAAAACTATAAATATCCCCTTATACTGATTTAGTTCTATACCACAAATTTTGATACGTTGTGTTTTCATGATTCTTCAGTTTTTAATATTTTCTAATTTCCCTTGTGATTTCTTCTTTGACCTAAAGGCTATTTACTAGTATGTTGTTTAATGTGCAAAGGTTTTGGACTTTTCTTAATACCTCAATATTATTGACATCTAATTTAATCCCATTGTTTCTGTTTTATGACCCAATATATAATCTATCTTGTTGAGTGGGTTTTGTGGGTTTGCTTGTTTGTTTGTTTTTGGAGGGTTTTTGTTGTTGTTGTTGTGTTTGTTTGTTTTGCACTAGAAAGGAATGCGATTCTATTGTTGTAGGGTTTGGTATTATATAAATGTCAATGAATTAGATGATTGATAGAGTTGTTCAGATTTTCTTTATCCTTACTTTATTTTTTTGTCTACCTGTACTATCAATTATTGAGGATAGGATGTTTAAATTTTCAACTATACTTGTGAATTTGTCTATTTCTGTTTTTGTTCTATAACTTTGTGTTTCACATGGTTGCATGCTTTGCTCTTAGGAACATACACATTTATGTTGAATGATGAATTGAAATTGATCTTTTAATCATTACGAAATGTTTGCCAGTTCATTAAGGTTCTATTATTTTTTCTCAGTCATTTTTCTCTCTGTTCCCCATATTAGATCATTTATAGCATTCTACTTTGAAATTAACTCATTTTCTGCTATTTTGTATGTGCTATTAGGATCATCCAGTGATTTTTCTTAAATTCAAATATCCTATTTTCAGTTCTAGAATTTTTCTGTGGCTACATTTCATAGTTTCCAATTTTCTACTGATACTTATTTGCTGTTCATTCATTATAAGCATACTTTCCCTTTAGTTCTTAAGCATATTTATAATAGCTGTTTTAAAGTCCTTGTCTGCTAATTCAAACATGTGGGTCATCTTAAGGTTTATTTATAATGACTGCTTTTTCTTTTGACTATGAGCCATTCTTTCATGTTTCTTTGCATGTCTAGTAATTGTTTCATCATTGTGGATGAATGCAGCAAGGAGTCTAGATTGCATACATTTCCTTTAAGAGATGTTGAATTTCAGGGTGCCTGGGTGGCTTAGTCAGTTAAGCATTGGACTTCAGTCATGATCTCATAGTTCATGAGCTCGAGCCCAGAGCTGGGCCCTCTGCTGTCAGCACAGAGCCGGCTTCAGATCCTGTGTCTCCCTCTCTCTCTGCCTCTGCCCCACATGCATATGCACATGCACACATGTACTCTCTCTGTCTCAAAAAAAAGAGAGAGAGAGAGAGAGAGAGAGAGAGAGAGAGAGAGAGAGAGATGTTTAATTTCTTCTGGCAGGTAATTAAATTATTGGTAGGTATATTGAGCCTGTTAGGCATGGTTTTATTTTTGCTAAGTTTGTTCTATTTCAATTTAAGATATAAGAACACTGTCCTGGCATATGTGAGTTTAGAGTTAATCAGAGGAATAATGAATAGTTGTCCAAAAAAGGAAAGTGTGTCACCTTTTGTATAGTTTCATAGTTTATAGGACAAGACTTTTGAGAGAAACAGACAACTTTACATGTTCTCTCCAGATGAAATTTCAAATTGTTTTGTCCATGAAAAGAGAAAGGACAAACATTATATAACAAAACATTTTCCCAGAAGTATGTTAAAAACTAGACACACACGATATTTGACCATAAGTATACATTAAGGGTCCAAATATATGTAAAAGATAAAGCAAAGGGAAATACAAGAAACATAGAATACCAATATTTTTCCAAGTCAAAAACATATCCTAAGAAAAGGATAAATAATGAATACAAGGCAAAGTTGCTGAGTTTCAACAGTAATATAGAGATAATTATTTGAGCACCGGGGAGTGAAAAGGAGGAGAAAAAGAAGAAGAAGAGAAGAAGGGAAGAAGAAGAGGAAGGGAAGGAATGAAGGAAGGGAGGAAGGAAGGGGAAGGAAGGAGGGGAAGGGGAGGAAGGAGGGGAGGGAAAGGGAGGAGAGAAAGGGGAGGAAGGAAGGGAGGGGAAGAGGGGAGGGGAAGGGGAGGAAGAAGGGGAGGGAGAAGGAAGGGAAGAGGAGAAGGGCTGCACTATCTTTAATTCCTATATAACTACTGCTGTGAACTCTTTACATGGATTCCCTTATTTAATCCTCACCACTACCACTAGGCTTTGGCAAAGAGACTAGCTGACCTCCAGAGAACCCTGCTTCCCTTTCTTGATGGAGAGTCACTGCTGGAAAGCAGCTGTCCAGCTAGGACTACATGTTCCTACCCCCTTATGTCTAGGAGGAGGGTCTTCACTGGTGAAGCTGTTATGCATCAATTCTTTCTTCCACACAGTCTCTTCCCCCTTCTGAAAACATGGAAACCATACGTGACTATGGTGAATCCACAATATGGAAGCAACCTGGGTTCTTGAACCACTCTTACAGGAGATATACCCAACCAGGAACACTTGCACAGGATAAGGAATAAATTGTATGTCATCAAACCATTGAGAATTTGGGGTTTAGTTAGAGCCACTAGGATTACCTTAACAAATTATGATAATAAGGTAACAAATCAAATATGTGCTCTCCATTGTACAGACAAGGAAACGGGCACATATAGAAAATATTACCATTAGCAGAATAAAGTTAATTTTTATTTAATTACTGCATTAATTATAATTTTCACAAGCATATCACAAGCATATGATTGTAATTGAGAGAAATAATGAACTCTACTGAATGACCTGACTTTCAAATAAATATAGAAGTTAATAAAGTATATTAGCCTTTATATAACAACGATAAGCACATTGTTTCAGTGGAACTATGACAAAAATGATTGGTTGATATGATTATTAGATCAGCAATGGTGGCTATTATTTTAGAATTAACATTATAAGTTTCTTTCATTATTTGTGAGATCAGATGTGGGAACTGGAATGATTCAGGTCGAGATAGATAGAGAGGGGTCTAACTGACAAGCTTAGATGAAACGAGTCCAAACAAACAAAATTTGGGCACTGGCTTTCAGACCATTCATAAAATTTTTTTCCAGAGTCAAAAAGCATGATTGGGACATGTACATAAATATGCCTCTATTCTAGACTTTTTTGATGCTGTTTTTTTTTGTATGTTAAATATTGAACATAGGAGACTTAGAAAGAGAATGGTTTAGTGAAGCATAAAGCAGCCAAGGACAAGCTCTAGTTTTACAATGAAATGCAGCTTTCCCATTACAAGACAAACATTTCACTTCCAAAGGTTAAATAGGTTAATACTTAAAAGAGAGACTTCCACAGAAGAAAAGAATCGAATCCAAACAATTCTCTGGCACTGCATCCATTGTGCTTTCATTTGATTATCTGTTGGATACGTTTTTAAGCACGCTAATTCTTTGCTACCCTGTATTGTATAATTCTCCTAAAACACAGTTTTATACATCTAAAAACTTCACTAGCTCAATGATGCTGCCTTCTATAGTATCTGTTTTACTTACATTTATTCCTATCTTAAAATAGATCAATGTTTATAGATGTGTTTTATCAAATGCTTGTACCACTAGAATTTATTAGGGCTTGGTCGTTTATGAATCTGGGCTTGTCCCTCTTTTCTTTACACAGTATCTATTATCTTTTAAGCTAATGGCTGGATAGAAATCTCCATGAAGATTCAAGTGTTTCTTTGGTCTTTGCTATTCTTTTAGTATTTTTTTCAATCCTTTTAGTAATAATATGGTTATAAGTTCCCATTTCCCACCAAGATCACTTCAAGTTCAACTTAACTTATTTGAGGCATGTAAATAATCACATAATTTGGGGGAGGGGGAGACTAAAATCTGTTAAAGAACATAGAACAAAAGAACACTATAGGTAGCTAATATTCAAGAAATTTCCAGCTATCATTTCTAAAATTTCCATAAGAAGAAAAAGACCACTGATGTGGATGAAAGAACTGCAAAATCTGGACTAATGGAGAGGTAAATATTTCAGAGAAGGAGAAAATTATATTTTATAAGTTCATTCAGTTAAAAACTTTTGAGTCCTTAGATGTCAAGATCTGGTCTAAGACCTGGAGAACTAGATTCTACCCTGCATAATATACCCAGTCAAAGGAACATGAAGCGGGGGCAACTTTTCTAATTCTTACCAAGGCTCCTTGGTACCAGAAGAGGCTTCGATTAAAGCAGTATGGCCCTGCCCTCTAGTAACTTGGAGTAGGGACAGACATTGAACAACTAACCAAAACAATGTAAAGACACAAATTGCTGACAATAGCTATGAAGGAAATCAGCAGGGTGCTAAAGAGGAATGACAGGATGTCAATACTACCCAAAGCTATCTACACATTCAATGCAATCCCAATCAAAATTGCACCAGCATTCTTCTCAAAACTAGAACAAGCAATCCTAAAATTCATATGGAACCACAAAAGGCCCCGAATAGCCAAAGTAATTTTGAAGAAGAAGACCAAAGCAGGAGGCATCACAATCCCAGACTTTAGCCTCTACTACAAAGCTGTCATCATCAAGACAGCATGGTATTGGCATAAAAACAGACACATAGACCAGTGGAATACAATAGAAACCCCAGAACTAGACCCACAAACGTATGGCCAACTCATCTTTGACAAAGCAGGAAAGAACATCAATGGAAAAAAGACAGTCTCTTTAACAAATGGTGCTGGGAGAACTGGACAGCAACATGCAGAAGGCTGAAACTAGACCACTTTCTCACACCATTCACAAAAATAAACTCAAAATGGATAAAGGACCTGAATGTGAGACAGGAAACCATCAAAACCTTAGAGGAGAAAGCAGGAAAAGACCTCTCTGACCTCAGCCGTAGCAATCTCTTACTCGGCACATCCCCAAAGGCAAGGGAATTAAAAGCAAAAGTGAATTACTGGGACCTTATGAAGATAAAAAGCTTCTGCACAGCAAAGGAAACAACCAACAAAACTAAAAGGCAACCAATGGAATGGGAAAAGATATTTGCAAATGACATATCGGACAAAGGGCTAGTATCCAAAATCTATAAAGAGCTCATCAAACTCCACACCCGAAAAACAAATAACCCAGTGAAGAAATGGGCAGAAAACATGAATAGACACTTCTCTAAAGAAGACATCCGGATGGCCAACAGGCACATGAAAAGATGGTCAACGTCGCTCCAAAATACAAATCAAAACCACACTCAGATATCACCTCACGCCAGTCAGAGTGGCCAAAATGAACAAATCAGGAGACTATAGATGCTGGAGAGGATGTGGAGAAACGGGAACCCTCTTGCACTGTTGGTGGGAATGCAAATTGGTGCAGCCGCTCTGGAAAGCAGTGTGGAGGTTCCTCAGAAAATTAAAAATAGACCTACCCTATGACCCAGCAATAGCACTGCTAGGAATTTATCCAAGGGATACAGGAGTACTGATGCATAGGGGCACTTGTACCCCAACGTTTATAGCAGCACTCTCAACAATAGCCAGATTATGGAAAGAGGCTAAATGTCCATCAACTGATGAATGGATTAAGAAATTGTGGTTTATATACACAATGGAATACTACGTGGCAATGAGAAAAAATGAAATATGGCCTTTTGTAGCAACGTGGATGGAACTGGAGAGTGTGATGCTAAGTGAAATAAGCCATACAGAGAAAGACAGATACCATATGGTTACACTCTTATGTATCCTGAGAAACGTAACAGAATCCCATGGGGGAGGGGAAGGAAAAAAAAAAAAAAAGAAAAGAGGTTAGAGTGGGAGAGAGCCAAAGCATAAGAGACTGTTAAAAACTGAGAACAAACTGAGGGTTGGTGGGGGGTGGGAGGGAGGGTAGGGTGGGTGATGGGTATTGAGGAGGGCACCTTTTGGGATGAGCACTGGGTGTTGTATGGAAACCAATTTGACAGTAAATTTCATATATTAAAAAATAAGTAAAAAAAAAAAAACAAGAAAAAAAAGAGGAATGACAGGGACAAAATGAACTTTTCTTCATCAAGGTTCCTTGTCACCTATCTGATGAAGTGATATTTAGGCTGAGACTCAATGGATGAAATGGAGTGTGGCAATATGAAAATGGGGTGTGGAGGTGGGCAGGCCAAGTCAACTGAATAGTCTGCACAAAGGTATTCAAGCTACAAAGAACTTGAAAAAAAAATCCCGAATGAAGACCAACGTCACTTCAGTGCCTATTGAATTAGTCCAAAAATGGCACTAAAAAATGTTTTTGGCTGAGCCGTAATGTAAAGTATGTCAGTCTTATTTTAATGCCAATTATTCCAACTTCTTACTTCTGTAAATTCTGTGACAACAGGTCACTCTTTAATTGGAAGCATTTGGAAGCAAGGTGTTTTGTGAGTCAAGGTCCACAAATTCTGTCTTGTCCCAGGATGCAAAGCCTGCCACTCCCTCCTGGAACAATGCAAACTCAGGCATAGCAGGGGTCTCCATTTGACAGCCTAACCTTGGATACCCTGCAGGCTCACAAAACCTGGGCTGACCTGCAGGTACAACAGTAGACATGTACTTTGCATGAAAAACTGAGGCACTTGAAAATGACTTTTGCTGTTAATGGCAGAGAGAATTGAAGAGATTGTTTGGCCCATAGAGAACATAATAGAAGGTAATATTGAAGTATAGCAGAGCATGTCCTATTAACATTGTCCCCTAGTCTGTTTTCAGTGGAGATTTGCCTGGGGAGAGGCCTGGGAGGAGAGATGCTTTAAAAAATAAAATGAAAGATGATCATGTATGTAAACCACCTGACATGCACTTACATGCTCTGTAACAGACTCAATCAGTGTTACCCATTAATAATAGTTGTAAAGAAAATAAGAAGTCTGCAATTATTCAGGTTGTGGCTGATCAAGTAAAAATGCTCTTTTGTTCACTGTTTTTGCTTGGGGAAATACAGATTGCATAGTTATTAAGGGATTCAGTAACTGTCCCAAATGTCCCTTTGTATACTGCTACTGTTCCCCTACCATGGAGCACTGCAAAATGGGTACAACCCCAGATACAGCTGTGGACAGCTCTAGGTGTTCCATAATTTCTCAAGGTCACGAACTAAAGTTTGATAATGACTCTAGGCTGTGTTTCTAGTTTACATCACTTCCTGAAAGTATTTGGAGTTACAAAATTAAGCTTACTGGAACAAGGCATTTAAAACCCTATTTAAACTGAGAATTGAAGAGCTTTTAAGCAGATATAGTATAGGTGTTTACCACATGCATTATATGGGAAATGGGAGATTGTCAACACCTTTAGTCTGTCTTGTGGGAACTCCTCCAACATCATACCATGCCTATCACTTTTCATTAAACAAATGAAATAATCTCTATTCTTCTTTATATGGATACTTATATCCACATAAGAATTGGATATAAACTTATCTAATAGATTTTTCAGATAACTAAACAATTTTTAGTTTTCAGATAACTAAAATATTCTCTGGATGGATTTTTTTTTTTAAACAGCTCTTTTTAAATGTAGAAACATATTATGTTTTTCTTAAATATAGTCATTTGAACATTATTTGAGCCTTTCTTCAGAATCAGGGTCATTTTTATGAACATCATGTCCTAAACTGCACAGCATTTCTTGGGGATCATTGATTTTTCTCATTTGTGCTCTACCCAGAACTCTAGAAACCTCTTCTTAATCTAACATACTTTATTTCCAAGTGAACCAATCTACTTTTATACATAAATATGCCAATTTTATTTTCATATTTTTCATTCACAAGACTACAGTTATGCCAATTCATATACAAAATATGGCTAGAAAGAAAAAAATGAGCCCATGGTGAAGTATTTGGCTGAGGTGAGGCACCACATCACCAAATGCTGTCTACAACATTAGGAGAAAAAATGCCTACCCTATTACTGGGTATAAGTCCAAGGAACAGTATCTTCCTTCCCATATTTATTTGGTCATTACTAATCACATTTGTTTACTAATTTCCAACTGTGGACCATTTAGGAATGTTCATTAGAAAGAGAATTTATCCATTTCAGATGAGGTCCTCGGAGGTAAGGCACCATCTTTAAGCCAATAGATCAATAAAATAATGCATCCAGCAAGCACCAAACTTTATCAATCCATAGAATTTTTTTATCACGTCTTCAGCCCCTTGAACTACACAGCCTATTCTTTTTTAGTTACATAAAAGAAGGAAAGATGGAAAAAGAAACAAGCAATGACATAACAAAACAAAGGAAAAACTGCTCTACAGCACACAGGCCTCAAGCACACACGTGAGTAGTTTGCAAAACTACTCATGATTTTGTTTCTGTTCCTGTTTTGTTTTGTTTTTATATCTTAAATAAATGTCCCTGCAAAAATTACGCAGGTTTGTTTTCTACTTCAGAAGGCTTTGGTTATGATTACACAGGGCATGTGCACAAAACATAAGAGGGGATTTAGTTTCATTGATGTTGAGTGGCAGCAGAACTTTTAAAAGCTACACTTTGCAGAGCAATTGTAGAAAATAATTATCAGGTCAAGCAGACCCGTTATCCTCAGTAGCCATCTATCCAAAGTCCCACTGAAAGATCTAAAAATCTTTAAATTTTCCTCTGAAAAGTCCCTTTGGATGCAAACCTCCTTACAGCACACCATGAAGGGTCAATTCTAAAAGGCCTTTCAGTTACTAACCGAATGAGGCAAATTATGACCCTTAGGCTTATATTTCTCTGTTAGATATTATCTCATATCCTTACCCAAAGTCTGATTTATACAAATTGGCTCACTTTCTAAGGATTTGCTTTTATTTTAAATACAGCTTTTCAGTCAAACTTCACTTTCGGTGGAAACACATTTTTGATAGCCAGGGCTGAACATAAAATTCCATTATTTAAGTGGCAAAGAGTTGGTAAGTCAAGTCCACGAGGCCTGTGGCAGTAACTTACTCTGTTTGTGGTTTCTACTTTGTTAGACTCTGTGGAGCCATGAATCTATCTTGTCCTCAAAAAACTGAAAGAGGGGGCTTTTAAAATGAATGTAATGCTAAATTTATGTGCCCCAGGAGCAGCATATCAAGGCCTCTGGACTGATTAGACCCAGATGTTGGTAACAATGTTAGTGTTATGGACCAACTGCAGGTGTGGGAATAGATCCCCTTCCCTGGGACCCTCAGCAATCAGACCAGTGGTTTCTTCTGGCTCTCAGTTTGGAGTTTTCAATTAACACTACAATGGTATTGTTGTTCTCCAGTATTAGATCATATGTCATGTAAATGAAGTTGAATATACAGTTAGACTTGACAAGGTGATTTAGGCCAAGGATACATGTGTTCAGTATTATAACTTGATTGAGGTTAAATAATAATAATAAAAAAAGCCCTGACATGCTATAAAGTTTTTATTATTTGGCTTATCAGTAGATTTTCACATTACGCTTTCATAAAACAGAATGTCATTTATGGCAGGGCGAGACGCCTACGAAAAGGGAGACACAAACCTACTTATAAATGACTGAAATGATTAATTCCAGGTTGGAGGCTTTTATGTAGTCAGTAAGGCAATTGGAAGTTCCCTGGGTGCTTTTTTATTTGCTTGTTTCCATTTCCCAAAATTCTGTCTTAGTTCTTTATCTTCTCCTTCAACATGAGTGACCAGTGCCCCCATAATCACCCCCACTGGAGACAGCAGCAGTAGCATTGGGGCTGGGATAATTCTGAACTATTACTTGACTTAGAGCAATGAAGCCAGCTCATCTGTGACCAAGACAGTATTCCACTCTCCCATGGGTGTCACAATGCTTGGGAGAGAAGCCCAGTTCACTAAAACACATTCAGATAGCTGTTATCTCTTTGAGTTAGACTGTAAGCTTCTCAGGGCAGGAAACTTATCTGTTATGTATTTATAGGTGCCACGGACACCGATTGTCCCATGAATAAATACCAATAAAAACAACTTTGTAGGTCCATTTTGTACTTCACACACACGGAACATTTATAGCTCTCATTAATGTTGATGGACCGTGCACCATACAGAACTCTCCCATTTTACTTATGCCTTCATTTGCTGCAGCAATCTCTTAGAGGCCAGACCATGTTGTAAATCAGCTTGGTAAAATGTACTTTCGTGTGCCAGCACCTAGGGAAAGCTTTATACCCTATGAATGTATGCACTACAAAGGGAAAGAAAGACGAGGCTCATTTTTTCTGAGAGCATTAATAATCTCATGGACTAAATCAACCCAATACTATCACAATTCAGAAGTAACTTCTCTCAGGGGATGACAAATAATTGGGAAAATGGAGTTGGCCCTGAGAGTCACATCTAACCTCTCTGTTAAGATGAGGAAGGGGGCTGATGGCATTCCCAACTCTCTTTCATTACAGCCCATAGCCATGCATATATAGTATTTCCTCTTTAAAGTTATGAATTGTTCACTATAACTAGAAACATTGATTCCTGGTATAATTACAAATACTTTGGCAAGTTGCTAGTGAATCTCAATTTACTTATCTGCAAAAGAAACATAAAGGGAGATGGAATAAATGAGATAATAATCTCTGAGGAAAAAGTCAAGTATTTGGTATGTTCATTCATTCAGACATTTATTCAGCAAATGTTGAGCATCTGTAATGAGCAAGGCATGGTACAGGGCACTTGGATTCAAAGATGAATAATTCACAGTCCTTTCTGCTAGAGAAGACAGACACAGAAGCCTAAGTGCCATAAAACAACTCCATAAGTGCAATGATAGAGATACATAGAGTATCATGGATAACACATCAACAGCAACATTAAGAAGTGAATTAAACACTATAAGCATATAATTTTTAAGTCTGCCCTATTTGTTCCTAATACAAAGAAGACTATAAACAGTAGCATTTCCATTGTGGAAAAATGTGATTTGAGTAATGCTATCAAGGCCATTGTCAGCCCTAGTGAAAATGTATGACATGAAAAGTGAAGATGTTAGGCTACTAACATAAAATACATTCTTATTCCCTTACTCTTCCAGGATATACTAGGTATATTTGTAATTAATTTTCTAACTTAATTTTTACCTAGAAATTTCAAAAAAAAAAGTTCTCTTCATCTAGCTTTTCCTAGGGCCCTATCAAGTGTTTATAATCTAAGGAACACTACATAACTGTCCCCGTATGCAATGATAAAATGCAGCCCATTGATTTTTCTGCCAACTTAGTAGAAGAGTTATGAATGTAGTTATTCTATATTGTATGAACCGCCCCATTACAGTAATGTACCCCCCCCAACTCCAGTGATGTCCAAAAGCATGAAGAAAATGAGAAGTAATGATGTTAGTGACTGAAATTACCATTCCAAAAATCATTCATCATGTCACTTAAATTTCTAGGGCAGTTTCTGGAAGCTAACACATTTACTATTGTGGAAAGTAGAAGCACAGTGAGTAAACATTTCTGTTATGAAGAAATAAAAGGATAAATTGCTTTAGGATAGTCACTGTTATTTTCAAATCACTTTCAAAGCAAACAATTGGCAATTACTTCTCTGTGAGAAACACCAAAACGAACCTAAGAAATTATTTGTTGCTTGGGTTTAGCAACATTTTACACAAACTAATCCAACATCAGTCATGACTATCATATTGCAGATGTCATGTAAGGAGAGGTAGTATTCATCCTATATCGCAGATGAGAAAACTGAGGACAAAACAGCTATGCATCTCATCTATCTATTGTGGTATGGATCTTAAATTGGCTGAGAAAGCACTCATAATGCTTAATTTAACTTTTAATTCCCCATGACAGACACCTAATGAGCCCACTCAGCATAAGTCATTGTAGCTAGGTATGGAGTACAACACAAAGGTGAATAAAACCTTGTCTGCTTTAAGAAGTTCATGAATAAATTACTCTGGACATGAACATATTAACAAGATTGGGGGATTCTGAAAAGATGGGCAACAAGAAAACATTTCTTTCCTTAGGCTTTCTGTTTTTCATAATAATAATCTCTACCAAATGCTATACCCAAGAACTACCCAGGTATTATCTATCCTGCCTCAAGCACTTTCCCTGAAGGTGAGAACCTTCAGTCCATATATATGCAAGGTGCTAACCCAGAGCTGGTGCTGCCCACCCATTTGGGGAAGACTCCTGTTTGTAGCCACAGAACATCATGTGTCTGTTTCAGTAAACCAAATTAGCATTTTAGCTCTTTACTATTATGAGCAGAAATGTTGGATCAATAGTAGGATCCAAATACAAAATCCCTTTGCCTTATTTGGGACATAGAGGGACAAGCCATTCTATAATCTACACATATCAAAAAGAGCAAGCAAACAAGCACAATTTGCTTAAGGGGATTTGTAGATGTTATTTATCCTTCTCCAGGATAGATACGGAAAGGGCAGTTACAATAGCACAATCACACTCTCTTATTAGATGCATCTGCTCCTACAAGGAAAAATCACTACATAGTTGTGTCAAGAGCCTTAGGCACCACTGGAAGCTTTCCTGAGGATCCCTCAAGAGGGAAAAAAAATATTCTTAAAACTAAACCATTGACCCATTATTCTGTGTTATATTTCATATCATGGTTAAAAAATGTCTGTATTCCTTGTGTTTATCTTCCTAGAAATTGGTAGATGAGGAAAGGAAGTAGAGAGAACTGACAAAGAGTCTGTGGCTCTTCTGTCCCAGTGAGTGCAGATGAAGTGGGTGGACCATCAACTGGCAAGTAGAAACATCCATATAGCTTTGGATATATAAAAAGGGATGTTAAATAAAATAAAAAATATGGGCTTAGGGTAACTTAGAAATAAGTAGACTGAGCACAAGAAACACTGGTCATCTGCCAAAGATGATCTACAGAGAGGTCATTCTGGCATCCATAGATCATAGAAGCAACTTTCTTGCTCTTTCATACTTAAGATCAGAGAAGCACAATATGATTTGTACATACTTGGAAAGAATCAACATTAAGATTATTGAAGTATTGTGCAGATTTTTGAGAACTTCTTAAATGTACATGTCTATTTGTGTGTACTTCTAAAATTACAAAGATATAGAAATTTTCTAGAAATATATACAAGAAATGTAAATGGTGGGATGCTGGAAAGTGAAAATAAGCAATTATGTTCAAGGAAGTAAAACATTAACATAAAAAAAAGTTCTTCTTGGGGTGCCTGGGTGGCTCAGGCCATCAAGCATCTGACTCTTGATTTCAGCTCGGACCATGATCCCAGGGTTGTGGGACTGAGCCCTGTGTCAAGCTCCGCACTGAGCATGGAGTCTACTTGAGATTCAAGATTCTCTCTCTCCCTCTGCCCATTTCCCCCGCTTGTGTGCTCTCTCTCTCTCTCTTTCTAAAAATGATAATTAAAAAACTTCTCTCCTATTTAAAAATTTTAATAAGAATTTTACATTTATACATTTCAGCTTTATTTCAGTATAACTGAGAAATAAAATAGTAGGATATTAAATGTACAATATAATGATTTGACATATGTATACATGGTGAAAGGATTTCCCCCTATTGTGTTAACACATCCATCTCCTCACATATTTCCCTTATTTATTTGCTTACTTATTTACTTATTTGCTTACTTATTTTAGTAAGAACATTTAAGTTTTCTCTTAGCAAATTTCAGTTATACAATATAACATAACCAACCACAGTCTTCATTTTACTTTAGGTCCTGAGGCCTATTCATCTTATAATTCAAAATTTGTATCCTTTTACCAACCTCTTCCTAATCCCTCAATCTCCAGCCTCTACTCTGTTCCTATGAGTTTGATTTTGTTGTTGTTGTTAAGATTCCACATATAAGTGATACCATGCAGTATTTGTCCTTGTCTGTCTTATTCACTTAGCATAATGCCCTCTGGCTTCATCCATGTAGCCTCAAATGACAGGATTTCCTTCTTTTTCAAAGCTGAATAGTATTCCATTATATATATGTATACCACAATTTTCTTTTCTTTTTTTCTTTTGATTTTTAGCTTCCAGTTTTTATTTAAATTCCATTAGTTAATATACAGTATAATATTAGTTTCAGGTGTGGAATTTAGTGATTCATCACTTTAATACAACACCCAGTGCTCATCACAAGTGCTCTCCTTAATACTCATCACTTGTTTAGCCCATCCCCCCCACTGCTTACCTACCCCCCCCAGCAGCCCTCAGTTTGTTCTTTATAGTTAAGAGTCTTTTACGGTTTGCCTCTCTTTTTTTCCCCCTTTGTTCATCTGCTTTGTTTCTTAATTCCACATATGAATCAAATCATATGGTATTTGTCTTTCTCTGACTTCTTTTGCTCAACATAATACACTCTAGCTCCATCCATATCATTGCAAATGGCAAGATTTCATTCTTTTTGATGGCTGAGTAATAGTCCGTTGTACATATATACCACGCCCTCTTTATCCATTCATCAGTCAATGGTCATTTGGGCTCTTTCCATAATTTGGCTATTGTTGATAATGCTGCTATAAACATCAGGGTGTATGTATCCTTTTGAATCAGTATTTTTGTAGTGCAATTGCTGGATTATAGCATAGTTCTATTTTTAACATTTTGAGGAACCTCCATACTGTTTTCCAGAGTGGATGCTGTATGCCACATTTTCTTGATCCATTCACCTGCTGATGGACATGGGGGTTGTTTTATACATTTTTTAAACTGTTAATTATAAGCATTTATCAGGACTGTGTGTCTTAAGACTAGAATATTAAAGCTTTAATTAGGGTCTTGGAGAGACAAAATGATTTTGCCACACAAGAATATGTCCCTTTAAAAAATAAGAGAATAGTAAATATTAGCTTTTCCAATCCCTAGCTTCCATCCTTCTGTACCTGGAAGAATTTATATCCAAATAAGTATCAACATAAGAAGCTTGGACTGAATCAATGAAACAATTTGCAAAAGAGGGTTCAATCAGAAACCATCTAAAGACAAAATCTTGTTTTTCCTTCTCCATCTACCTCTTTCAGTTGATTTCCTTTCCACTACCTCCACACCTTTGGGTGTGTGGGGGTAAAGATAAGCACCTTTATCATGCTTATTGTCTGAGTACACACCTTCCTCGGCAATGCGACTCATTTGGCAACTTTAGCTACCCTCACAGATGCCAGTGACTCTCAAATCTATAACTCTCACTCCCAACTCCTCTCCTGAATTCCAGATGCAACTTCTGTTGGCAAGCCATTTCAACTTTGATTTCTGCTTCATATTTAGCACATCTAAAACTCAACTTATCTTCCACTCATACATGTTCCTTTTCCTATTTCTGCCGGCTCCCTTAATAATATTATCACATCGGGGCACCTGGGTGGCTCAGTTAGTTGAGCACCCAACTTCAGCTTAGGTCACGATATCACGGCGCCTGAGTTCGAGCCCCACTTTGGGCTCTGTGCTCATAGTTTAGAGCCTGGAGCCTGCTTTAGGTTCTGTCTCTGTCTCTCTCTCTCTGCCCCTCCCCAGCTATCACACTGTCGTTCTTTTTCAAATATAAATAAACATTAAAAAATGTTTTCGAATAATGCTATCACATCAAATGATAAGTTCTAATGTCATGATCTAATTCACCCTCTCTTACCCTTTATATCCAATTTTGCCAATGCAAAAATGTCCTGAAGGTAAAACCAAACCAACAAACCAAATCCCACCTTTGCAACTGCTTTAGTACTATCTTGTCTCGTCTATTGCAACAGATTTTTTAAAATAACTATTCTCCTCACCTTTAAAGCGTTTTTCATAACCTTTTCTTCCTCAGCACCACTAGATATGGAAATGCTCTGCTAGGAAAATCTTCAAAGGCTCCCCCACTTCTTAGAGGATTCACACCGACCCATTCGACCTATGCTGGTTTATCTCCATCATTCTGTACTTCAGCCAGAATGAACTGCTTGCTTTTCCCCTGGACTATTGCATGCGTGTTCATGCTTTTTCATCTTTCACCTCCCGCTTCCTTAGCCAGAAATATGACAAGTTCTGTGGGGTCGCATAAGGTGGTATCTTTTTCTAAGCTTCACCTTCCGTCCCCCATCTGGTGGCAATGCTGTGTTGGAGGCAGGAGGATGAGCCAAGAGAGTGAAAAAAGACCTCTTGCCAACTCTTTGCCAAGAATTGCTTTGTCAAACAATGCCTGAAAAGTCTTAGACACCACGACAACCACTAGTCAAAGAAGTTGAATAAAAGTCATAGGTGTTTCTGAGGATTATCCAGCATAGGGAAGGAAGAGCCATAGTGTTGGAAAATAAACTATCATGTCTTTGCATCAGTATAGCTGTGAAATAATCACTATGGTCTCTGCTGACTCTAAGATGCCATCATTCTATACATCTTACTCATAGAGAGATAATCAAATGTATTCATTTGATGACAAGGGAAAAATTGCTCTTTGTAGTTAATGCATTCTTATGAGTAAAGAAAACACTAACAAAATGCTAAAGTGTTCAGATGTAAATAAACTACAAGCAACACAATGAACTGTACTTAAGTAAAGTAAATTAAATAAATATAATATACTCACTGTAAACCAACCCTAGAGAATACTGCTAAGCCAAGACAGTCCAAAATCATTTATCCTAAAAATCATGTGGTACAAGTGCATATCACTCAACAATAATATTTCAAGATTCTGAATAATATACTTGCCTTCTCAGCAAAATCTTTCTACATTAATGTTTCCCTGGAGATGAATCATGTCTCTTTTAAAAATATCAGAAAAATAGGAAATACTATTTGGCTCACTATGTTTTCAAGTCAGTGACATGAATAACTGAAAGGATGAAAAACAGAAATGAAAGAAATTTTTATTTCTGGAGACAAATCAAATAGGTGTGCGTGATAAACAAGAAGGAATAATACCTTTAAACGTACGATCAGCCTTTGTCTGAAACACCCCCGCTCGCCCCATCCTGTGCATCTCTGTAATAAGCCTGAAAAGGCTTTGTCCACCTTCTTTGTCCACCTTCAGAAATCTACAATGAGAAACTAGTTTGAGGAACCACAATTCTTTTCCTGGTTGTATCTACCATCCAGATAGTGAGGGTTCCACAGATCTCCTGGAGAGAAGCCACCCAGAATACTCCTTATAATTTCCCCCTGATCTTGGAAACCAAGATGAAAGTGGGAGCAATCAGGATGATTCAACCAAACATTCAGAAGAAGCCTTTGTACTCCACTTCACAAATGCTTCGCTTCCTACCTTGCTTATTCCTCTAGTCCTTATTCTCTCCTAGGGCACCTTGCACAGCTCTCAAGACTGCTCTGTGGAGGGATAGAAAAAAACCACCATGTTGATCGTCTTTTCTCTCCACCACACTTTATGTCCACATCACCATTCCTTCTCAAGTTCTAGCCAAAAACTTTAGAGAAATATACTGTTAAATAGTCAGAAACCAATTCATTTTGGGAGACTGATAGAAAAAGAAAGCCCCAATTTTCCCAGATTCCTTTGATTTGGACTTTGCAGCTACTCCCTTCAAGAAGAGGCAAGGTTTGTTTTCCTACCCCTTAAATCTGGGCTGCTCTTGTGATTTATTTTGGCCAAAAAAGATCAGTGAAAGTGACACTGTGACCCGGTTCCAAGCCTAGGGCTCAAGAGGCCTTGTATGCTTTCTTTCTTTCTTGGAACCCTGCTGCTACCATGAAAATAAACCTGGGCTGGTCTGCTGGACAATGAGAGGCTGCATGGAACAGGGCTGAGCCAGCCCAGTCATCCAGGCCTGGGACACAGATATGTGCTAAGGCCTGGCTCAAGAGGCCTTGTATGCTTTCTTTCTTTCTTGGAACCCTGCTGCTACCATGAAAATAAACCTGGGCTGGTCTGCTGGACAATGAGAGGCTGCATGGAACAGGGCTGAGCCAGCCCAGTCATCCAGGCCTGGGACACAGATATGTGCTAAGGCCTAGCAACAATCAGTAAGTAATCTGCTTTGTCAGTGACTTGCCAGCCAAGAACAGAACTGCCCTGTCCATTCACAGACTCATGAGGTAAGTAAATGCTTATTGTTTTATGCTGCTGTATTGTGTGGTGTGGTTGATTTTTGTACTGCATATTGTGGCAGAAGACAACAGATACACTCATTTACTTTGAGGATATGCCAACCTGGAGCTATCTGTAACAGCATACTCACTGGCATAAACTCCTTATATTATCTGAGTGCAATAGCAGAACCCCAGTTAACAGCAGCCTTATAAAGACCAGAAATGAGCTCAAGAACTCACAATGGGGTCCTGGGTCAGAGACCACTAAGACAGGAGGTAGAACCAGATATCACAGACTAGGGCCAAGAGTTGAAGGCAGGAGCCACAGACAGAGGCAGGGCAGAGTGAACTAATTAACTACCCAAGTCAAGATTTCTTTAACAGCTGGAATCAATAGAAAAAGACTCCACACAAAGCTTGTGGTATAAGTCAGAAAAAAGGATCAGTCTAGGCAAAGCAGTTACCATAGAAAAGAACCCCAGGAGAAAGTAAATATAATAAGGCAGCCAGTAGAATATCTGCCTTTCATATATGGATATCTTGAATGCTGGCTGATTAAGGATTACAATTATATTGGCCAACTGAGCATATTTCTTTATTACACTGGACTTCATTCTTCATAATAATAAAGTATGCGTTTGTTTTTCCACTAAGCCCTTGTATTCAGTCTCAGCAACTAGTATAGTACCTACAGATACTACATGCTCAGCAAATGTGTTGACTGATTAACTGAATGCAAAAATGAGCACCTGCAGTAAACATCTGACTTAAAGCCAGGTTAGCCAAGTTTTGGCGTTAAGAGACACTGGAGAAGAGGCTGATCCACAAGGACAATTAATAAAACAGAGCTTTTGGATCATGAATTTTCATGATTAATGTTTTTATGATCACTTATTTCACAAACCTAACTTTGGGTTCCTGGATCTTTCACATAAGAAGGATTTAATAATGTTTGTTGAATTGTATTAGAGGGCATAATGGAGCAAGTAATGTTCTCTTTCTTTATCTTAGATATCATGACATATGGGGAATTATCCAAAATTATCTCTATATCCATCACCTCCCTCAAGCAAGTACAGTTTCTTGATACTTAATGCATTCATGTGCAACTGCACTGGGATCTGGGTATTAAATCAGAGCAGAGAACCCAGGGAAGCTACTCACAGGCTCGCTCAGGTTTGCTTTCATCAAATCCCGATACCCAAACGTATTCCCCAAAATTATGAAGAGGTTCTACCTCCAGGAGTGGAGGCCAACAGAACTAAACGCATTGCCTGCTCTGAAATGGACATTTACCAAGTGGCCCAGAGTGGCTTTGCTTGGATCCTAGACATAACATTATTTCATGCATTTTGCAGTTTCAAACATCTAAAAGACTAGGTATCAACATAATTAAAATACAGAATTGAATCAGTGCATGATTGGGATTTCACAGACTATTATTAAGGGGCAACCCTTCTGGAGGTTTCTTTAAACAAAGACCAGTGAGGGGCTCTCTCTGCTGTCATGTGGTGTTAGTAATAATGAAGCTTTGGTAAGTAATAATACAGGCAGTAAAGCCAATTACAGTCTTGATATCGTCATCGTGGAACTTATGATCCTTCGTGATGGGCTTCCTTAATTGATTAACTTAAGGAGTAAAGGATGAGGGGAAGCCTTTCATTAGCATTAAAAGTGTCTTTTTCAGTGACATAAAATGGAGACAAAGGCTGCAAGTAAAATGATCAGAATTTCTGAACAGAGCACAATGATGCTGACACGAAATCTACTATTGTGTCTTCTTATTTTCTGCTAACTCACTGTAAATAAGAAAATTGAGTCCACCCAGCCAAAACATTACCAGGTTTCTATCAATATCCAAATCTCTAACTATATACACGACTCTGAACTTCAATCTCTAGAATACTTGACAATACAGAAATATGGCATGGATTTTATGGCGTTGGATATCAGAACAATCACCTATTATAAACTCCATTACTCCTTTTCTCTTTGGTTAGTTTTAGAAACTAGTTTTTATTTACTTTCTCATATAATCCTGTGTGTGTGTGTGTGTGTGTGTGTGTGTGTGATAAAACCTCACACATACTAGAACCTGGCAGCACGTTACAAAGATTTCAAATTACTTTCCCATAGATACTAAGAAAAATCTTTTCACCATTTTCTTTGTACTTTGCCATCAGTCAGCAAAGCCCAAAAACGATGCCTTGACTTTTCAAAACTAGACTGGAAAGTCTGTTTGAAAATCCATTCTTAAAATATGTGGTTACTCTTCTTTCCCAGCCCAAATCCCAAAATATAAAATTACTTAAAATGGAGAAAAGTTAATAGGAGTATGGATATGTATCTGTGTATTTTTCAAATTTTTGATTCATGTTAGAATATCTGAAAATTGCTTCATCACATTTTCATAAAAAGCAAATAATTCTGCCAAAATTACAGCATTATGATATAAATATGGGTATTGACAACTTAAAGGGAACTCTTTGAACATTAATCTAACTAATTGCGTCTCTTCTTGTCATAGTGATCATTTACAGTTATGGGCCCTAAGACAGAATTGCTGGAAGAGTTAGACAGTAGAGAAAGCTAATAGTCAGAAGATCAAATGTAGCAGGAATTTATGGAGATAAACTATAGCATTTAAATATGCCTAACCCCCAGATGTGGGGGTTCTGAGATTCTGATGGCACATCACTAAACTGAGATTTAAAGAGAAAATTCTAGTCTAATTACGGAGCTGCCTTTGAACCTATACAGACAGTGATATAGAGACAGTGATAGAAAGAAGATGTGGTGGGAGCAGACTGAGAGAATGAGAGTGGATTGTACAGAAAAATTAATTATAAAGGTAAGAAAACATGTATACATAATTGTAAAGCACCTTTTCAACCCAAATTTATAATGAGAAATAACTACATGATTTTTTTTTATTTGACCGGGTACCCCTTCCTCCTTGTATGATGACCAGTATTTGAAATAAGTAAGGCTAAATTGAATACACAGGGGCCAGGATAAAAAAGGCAAGGCAAGAAGTCTTGGTAGAATCCACACTAGTTAAGAACAGTCCACTCAACTTAATTCAGTAAATACTTATTAGTATCTATACTGTATCTGATGCTACACTTAATACCATAGAGACAAATATGAAAGCAACAAAGCCCCCCAACCTCAAGAAATGTATTGTCTTGTAGGGGAGAGAAACATTTAAACACATAAACAAATGTTCATGTGATACATGCAATATCAGAATCACAGAAGTAAAACAAAGAAGGGATGAGTCAGTCTGCCCAGGAGGGAGAAAAAAGAAAAGGTCCCTCCTGACCAAGTTTTGAAGGATGAATAAAAGTTCAAGGATAAAATGTTAAGGGACTTCTAAGCAGATGGGACAACATATGCAAAAATACAGAGCCAGGGAGCAGCAGGTTCTGAGAAGCAAGCTTGGGGCAAATTCTGAGTGAGTTACATAGAAATAGGTAAGGATTGATATATGACCAGAGTCTTGAATTCCATGCCAAAGAACTTGTTTGAATGTTATCCTGTAGATGATATCCAAGATGGAAGGAGATGAAAATTGGAACCAACAGGGTGAGATTTACATTTCAGAAACGGTGCCCAGGGCAGAGAGGAAGATGGATGGAAGAACTATAAGAACAGAAGCATGGAGACCAATAGGAGACTCTGCTACAGGAAAACCTCTGACTTTCCACCTCACTAATTGTGATCATTGAAATGGAGATCTTTCTACTTTATGCACCACAAGGAAAGGCTTACAAGGCTATTCATCCTGAGGCCAGATTTTCAGATATCCAAGCTTTGTCAAGATTCAGACTTACAAGAAAAAAAGAGCATTGGTTATTTTAAAAGCATAAAGAGTGATGCTCAGAAGCATTATTTATGTTCAGTATTGCCTGGCATATGGTGGGCACTAAATATTTATTAAATTAATGAACAAATTAATAAATACAATTGCCCTTTAGACTGGGACTTTTTCTTATTATTTGCAAATCATTCTTAGTAATTTATCACTTGTGATAGAAAACAGAGTTAACTTAGCTTAAAATACTTAAATAAGTAATCAAACTGAGTTTATTTAAAATTTTTTCTATAAATCAGACTTTTATTTAGTCAGGCTGCCCTTTACCCCAATTAATCCAAATCAGTGAGCTTTTACTGTAATTGAAAGTTGTGCATACTTGCCATTTCCAGTGACCCTCTAAGAGCCTGTAATGGCAATTGGAAATTTTCCAAGGTGCCGGTACCTTTAATTTCTCCTTTACTCCTCTTTTAGACAATAGAAGTTTGCATTGTCAAGTTTAAGTCTCTGAAAATGCTCCTAAATATCTCCTTTAGAAGTTTTTCTATTTCTTAACCCTGGCTTTACCCAACAAATCCTTACAGGGAAATTAAGTAAACTTCTTGCATTCACCATCTCCATTAATTTCAATCACCAGCCAGCAAGACGGAAACCTGTGGCAGCCTCTGCTTCACTCTCCTGCACTCAGGCAACCCGTTTTCAAGCCCCGTTCAATCCACCACTGAAACGCCTCTCCAATCTGTTGTTTTCACTAACCCCTCTGCTTTTCTCTAACCTCAAGCTCTCACCATTTCTTGCCCAGATCTTCCCAAAGGTTTCCCACCTGTAATGTCATGGCCCCTCAATCAATCCAGAACCACTGTCCCTAGTATTTCTTCTCTCAGATGCAAAGCTGATTATGTGACTTCTCTTGGTGGCTTTAAAATTCTTCAGTGGCTCCCCACTATTCATAAGCCCAAGTCCAGACTCTAGCCTGGCCCCAGTGGCCCTTTGCATGTGGTCCCCAGACTCCTTTTACATATTTTCACACCTCTGTACTGTTACACATATTTTTCTCTCTGCCTGAAATTGTTCTCTGCCTAGCCCTGTCTTCAACCAGCATACACCCTTTCCAGATGTGCCAGGGGTGGCGGGGGGGGGGGGGACGGGGGCGGGAAGGAGACGCAGTGTAGCACTCAAAAGCATGGGCATTAATATGCTTAAAAACTTTGGTGTGGATCTAGCATGGCTTCAAGCCACATCCCAGCCCTGCCACCTCCTGGGTCTGGGAACTGGGGCAAATTATTCAGCCTTCACTGCTTCATTGCTTCATAGCTCAGAGTGTCCTCTGGAAAAGAAGAGTCCTTTTACAGGGCATTGTATTAAATGAGGATTAAATGAGATCAAGTCTCTAAAGTGCTCAGTTCAGTGCCTGCAACATAATAATTGTGCAGCAGTGACTATTATCTTTTTTAAAATTTTTTAATGTTTTTATTTATTTTTGAGAAAGAGACAGAGCATGAGTGGGGGAGGGGCAGAGAGAAGAAGACACAGAATAAGAAGCAGGCTCCAGGCTTTGAGCTGGACACAGAGCCCAACACGGGGCTCGAACCCATCAACGGCAAGATATGGCCTGAACCAAAGTCAGCTGCTTAACCGACTGAGCCACCCAGGCACCTTGTGACTATTATTATTATTATTTTTTAATTTATTTTTGGGACAGAGAGAGACAGAGCATGAACGGGGAGGGTCAGAGAGAGAGGGAGACACAGAATCGGAAACAGGCTCCAGGCTCCGAGCCATCAGCCCAGAGCCTGACGCGGGGCTCGAACTCACGGACCGCGAGATCGTGACCTGGCTGAAGTCGGACGCTTAACCGACTGCGCCACCCAGGCGCCCCAATGACTATTATTTTTAAATGTCATCTCTTCCATGTCCTTCTCTTCAACTGCCATTTCCTTAAGTCAGAATTGACTGATTCTCCTCCTGAGCTCTTGAAATGTATTGTTTATTATTCTATAGCACTTTTCTTATGGTAGGATGCTTATTTCATTAATAAAAACCGTACTTAACTGTTCATTCAGCATTGTATGTTTCTCACTTTGGGAAGCCTCTAATGTGTATTATCTAACTTAACCCTCAGCAGCTCAATGAGGTAGCTATGATTATGATCTCCATATTGGGCATGGAGACACTAAAACCAGAGAGGATAAGCAGTGTTCCTGATGTTGCTCATCTGAATAACAACAGAACTAGAATTTGAAACCAGGTGACCTTGCTCAGAACTCTTTCTCTTAACCACTGTATAGCCCACTGAACTATAAGTTCCTTGGTACAGAAACCATATCCCTTTCATCTCCTTGCAATTAGTATATGCATAGCTTCTACACACAAGGAAAGTTTATTATGAGCCATAGAAGAAACCCCTGGAACCCAAGGTCTGTGCTGCTGAACTTAGGATGTACTGAAAACCCAGGCACGAAAGCCATCCATCCAGACTGTTCTCTTTCTCTCTGTAGAAACAATTCCTCTATTTTGGTCCAAGGAAAGTATGGAGAATCCTACTATACTATATATGGTCCAGTACCCTACCTCTTCCTCTACAGGGAGGCAGCAAAGGGAGATTTCTGTAAGTGGAGAAGCTACTCCAAAGCATATGGACCATACCCAGTGTACTCCACCTTTATATATGTTTTAGCAAGTGGATGATACAAAACTATACTTGGCGGGCGCCTGGGTGGCGCAGTCGGTTAAGCGTCCGACTTCAGCCAGGTCACGATCTCGCGGTCCGTGAGTTCGAGCCCCGCGTCAGGCTCTGGGCTGATGGCTCGGAGCCTGGAGCCTGTTTCCGATTCTGTGTCTCCCTCTCTCTCTGCCCCTCCCCCGTTCATGCTCTGTCTCTCTCTGTCCCAAAAATAAATAAAAAACATTAAAAAAAAAAAAAAAAAAAAACTATACTTGGCAATCTAGTCTTAAAGAAACTTTTGTTACTGTGGAGAAATTTTGTCACTTCATAACTGAACTTAAAAGAACATTCTGAAGAAAGTATACATCCACATTTTCATTCAGAGAGATGGGTATAAAGAAGCTACATATATTTATATATTTTTAACTCTTTACTGGGAAATAGCATACTTCTGAAATGTGAAGTTTTTACCAACCAAAATTATATTATTTGATATGGGAATATGATTGTATATAAAGGCCCAGATATACTTTTCATTATCCACTTAAACTACTGGTGCTCTTATTTCCATTTATAAAATAGGTGACTATAAAATTCCCCAGGATTTTTCTGTGTAGTTAAAAAAACTGCGGGCCTGTAAATTCTGTGTAAACTTTGTATCTATGTTGTGAACATCACTCAATAAATCTCTAAATTAAACACACAATGCTTTCATACTGCCCGAGTTCTTGCTAGGTCTGAGGTCATATCATCAGCATGTACACATTCAGAGCATTTCATGAACTATATGATGTTGGCAGGTCATTAATAAAAACTGAAAAAGTAAAAAGCCCCATAATTAGCTCCTGAGGTAACTTTGAATGTAACATTTTCACCTCATATTCAACACCATTAAACAAAATGACTGGGGTTTATTCACTAATGTAGCCTGAGAACCATTCCACTATAGTTAAACTTTGCCAAATTGAGGGACACTCAAATAGCAATATGTTGTGATTCATCAAATCAAAGGCCACAGACAAATCAATAGAGATAGTTGCTGCATAAAAAATGATAATGAACAAATGTAACAATATCACCAAGGTTACCTTGAGAAGAGCAAAGAAGTGGCTTAAAATCATCACTAAAAATAAGGTCAATATATCAGCTTTGGATGGAAAGCTCATTAATTTTTTTCAGCAGATTTAGGAGAAACTAGAAAAAGGCAAGTAAGTAAGCACTGAGGAAAAAATAATTTATCAAAGTATATGGTAAGAGTCTGGTCTCTTAATATTATAAGTAACCGGAGATGTGAGGGACCCACCAGCAAAAGTTCAAGACCTTAATACGAGTTATAAGAGCAAATTCTGAAGAACAGAAACCACGTACACCAGATCGGTGCGTCAATACGTACTTATTTTAAAAGTCTTGAAGTAAAGAAGCAGACTTTTAGTCAAATGACAGACAAAGCAGGGTGGGGGGGGTGGAGAATGTGAAATCATTCAATTCTTTCCTTATTTTAACTCTATTTGACTATCTTTGCACAAAGTCCCATCCCTAAATGAGATTACAACATTTATCTCAATTACTCAAGTGGCTTTTCAGATGATTCGTTAATACAAAGAATGCAGTATCAAATTATTAACAAGGAACTTGCTTATTCAGATAAAAAGTTTTACACTGTTGTGAACTTGAATTAATTCTCTAGACATTTGATAGTGAGTGTAGTCATCATATTTTTCCAATGATAAAAGTCTGAAATCATACGGCTAGAAACTGCCTTTTAGAGTGTTTACTCCAGGGGCGCCTGGGTGGCTCAGTTGGTTAAGCATCCGACTTCAGCTCAGGTCATGATCTCACAATTTGTGAGTTTGAGCCCTGCATGAGGCTCTGTGATGACAACTCAGAGCCTGAGCCTGCCTTGGATTCTGTGTCTCCCTCTCTCTTTGCCCCTCTCTCGCTCGAGCTCTCTCTCTCTCTCTCTCAAAAATAAATAAAACATTTAAAACTTTTTTTTAAAAAAGAGTGTTTACTCCAGGGATGCCTGTGTGGCTCAGTCAATTAAGTGTTCAACTTGGGCTCAGGTCACAATCTTGAGGTTTGTGAGTTTAAGCCCCACGTCAGGCTCTGTGCTGACAGCTCAGAGCCTGGAGCCTGCTTAAGATTCTGTGTCTCCCTCTCTCTCTGTCCCTCCCCTGCTCAAACTCTGTCTCTCCCTCTCTTTCTCAAAAATAAATAAAACATTAAAAAAAAAGTGTTTACTCCAGCCTGCCATCAGCCACTTCCTTCTTTTACAGTAGCCTTTTCTCAATACACCACATAATGAAATGCTTTTTGTACAATGTTGTTCCATGAGTGAGTTTCTCTAGGTATTTTTTAAACACTTAAACAATAACAACATTGGCATATTTCACCCAATATATAAACATTTTTCTAAACCACACAATCTCGGTATGCAAAACAACTACATCATAAAGCAAGGAAACCTCATTTACAAAATTAAGGTTGAACTTCAGGCTGATCTGAATGTTATTATGAAAGGGGCACAAGCAAGTTAAGCTCTATATTCTAATTCTTTGAAATTATCCTTTTTTATCTTGAAAAGGACATTTTGATAATTTGCTTTGTGTTTTAATAACACAGGATAAGCAATATCTTACCCAACAAAACAATTTATTGACTGTTTTGACTTTGAGTGCTGAGATCCATATTTAGTCTTTAGAAATCATCCTCTGGCTTAATACACATACAAACATGAATTTCTCAGTCATGTGATTTTCAAAGCCCAGCACAATGTCCACAATGACATTTCTTTAGGGCATTCATACCCTAACTTGCTCTAAACAACAACAACAAAAATTTTACAGAGCTTCACATCAAAACTAGGTGTGTTTATTTATTGAGGGATTCACAAGCAAAGTTTTATAAAAGTTATGAATCTGAATGACCATACAAATGATGACCATAGTTAATTGTTACAATTCCAGTTTGTGGCAGGGTTTTAGTCACCATCACCAATATAAACTTCCCTTTTCATTGCCACAGACAGTCCCAAAGGCCACCTGATAGCTTCTGAATTGTTGATGTTTTCAGCAGAGCCCAATTTAGAAAGGAAACCCTCTCATTAGGACTATTTAATTTTAATCTCCAAAATTCAAATAGGACCCAAGGGCCGAAAGAGAAATATATAATTTTCCTACAGCACAGAAAATAAGACAATGCTCTAGCACATGACTAACTAACCCTTGACCTGAGGGGGACCACCTAAGCATACAGTTTATTTAACTTGCTAAATTTTGCCTTTGAAACTAATACTTTTAAAATATGGACTTCCTAACCCATATTGCAGAGCTTTGCAAGCTGGATGGCTGAAATTACTTGACAGCAGTAATTCCTAATCATTTGAGAGACGCAGATTCCTTTGACTACCCGATAAAAGCCTCTCTCCACTCTCTGAAACATACGCACACAAATACAAATTTTTGCACACAGTTGTAGGGATCACGGACCACCTGGCTGAAGCCCATGCACTATTCCCTGCTCTAAGCTATGTCAAAATTTGAAAACTTTCTTTTCGGACTAAAAATTAGTACATTATTTTAACTACCATGGCATTTGAATGACATTTTACATGTGTACTGGTTTTCATCGATACAATTTTCTTCATTGTACATTATTTGCTAAATATATTTTTTAAAATATGACACTAGATGTTTTAGTCAAGGATCTATGTACAATGATGCATAAGGATCATTCTATAGATGTAACCCTTCTTTATATACCTTCCCTAGTACTGTAAATACATAATCTTTGTGAAATAACAAAACTCAAGGGCAGAAGGGGAGTAGGATTTTGGTTATTTCACTTAATATGTAAGGCCTTACATAGTAAGACACAAAGAAATTGGCATAAGTTTTGGAATGTAAAATTGCTATCCATCTATATTAGTCTGGCCTAGGATGAATGGTTTCAATTTATCTAGAAAACTCCTATCATGAACCATGATGTCACTACGAGGAAGACTTTCTTCCTGAGTATCTGGCTTTTCTAAGCCGTTATAATAGTTACAGCCATATCAATAAGGTTTCAGGTGTGTTCTCTAACTTAGATTCAAACATCTGCAAAAGGGCAGCCAAAGAGCTTTTCATGTCCACTGACACCTGTCTGGATATTAGACAACCAATAGTAGAATCTACTCAAATCTCTGGATTGGGAATAATTGAGGCCAGTATTCTAGCATTCACTCTTGTATGCATGCATTATCTCAAACGACCAATTGACAACTACTTATTTAGGGTTTCTGTGCCAGGCACTGTGTTTAGGAATGAGGTAATACCAATAAAACAATTAGAACAGTGCCTACACATTGTAAGCACTTAATAAATGACAATATTATTATTATTAGTGTTGTTGTTGTTGTTGTTGTTTTTATGGTTATACAGATTCAAAGGGGTCATAATGCTTATACTCAAAGATCTATGCTCTAGTGAGGCATTTAGAATAGACTGTGGTGGGGCATCTAGGTGGCTCAGTTGGTTAAGTGTCTGACTTCAGCTCAGGTCATGATCTCATAGTTCGTTCATCAGAGCCCCACCATGGGCTCTGTCAGCACAGAGCCCATTTCAGATCCTCTGTGTCTCTCTCCTTCTCTGCCCCTCCCCATTCACACTCTCCCCATCTCTCTAAATAAATAAATAAATAAATAAATAAATAAACAAATAAATAAATAAACAAACATTTAAAAATTAAATAAATAAAAAAATAAAATAGACTGTGGTGAGATTATGATGGAAGTATGTAGAATTGCCACAGAAACCATGAGATGGGCCATGGAAGTCCTTCAGGGAAAGTTTCCCCAGAGAGAAAGAGTAGTGGTTAGCTAGACAAATCAGGAAGGAGGTGTGTCCTTCCCAGGCGGCAGTTAATGTACACAAATCATGATACAGTACATATTTGGTTGATGAATAGTTTAGTATGGTTGGAGCAAAGATTACATGTAGAAATCTGACAGAGATGAGGCCAGAAAGGAAGAGGCAGATTATGACAAGTTGTTAGGTGCTAAACCAAGGAGTTTAGATTCTTTTACAAATGCCACAGAGAGTTACAGTAACTTGTTCTGGGAGTGTTTCACAAGATGAACAAACACTTCTAATGAATTTTAACTCGATAAACAAGCAAAGTCTTGCAATAGGAGTAGTACATGATGCTGAACATCACATGATCACAACTGAGCCAATGATTCTTCTCTCTCTCACTCGCCACAAAATTGTGGGCGATCGTCTCCCGTGATCGGATGCTTGGTTTCAAGCCATGGTGTTTGGCAGAAATCAGTAATTTTTCAGAACATTGGAAGGTGCCCACAACTAGCACTAGTCACTTCAAAGCACCTATGGACAGCTTTTTGGTTTTCCATAAAAGAATAAGCTTAGGAATGCTTTGCTTCGTTCTAGATCAGGCTCTCTGCAGATATAGACACTTTCCTCTGCTGCCTTATTGCCAGTTACATTAAATACAGTATATGATGAGAGTTTATTAATATTGTACTGTAGTCAACATCCATGTGAGTGTATACAATGGCCCCTATGCAGCAAAAGGATCCCATTGAGCCAATAGATAGCAGTGATTCCATTAGTGATAGTGAAAGCCATCCTACACAATAATCCTCCTCTCTCTTGTCTCCCTCACACCAGCCACAAAGGTTTTCAAAGGTTTTTGCAGGTTAATTTGTTTATTTTTCTTTATATTTTATATTTTCTTTATTATTTTGTATTATATCACAGTATCGCAATTGTTTTTATATGAATATTTTTGGGATATGGAATGAATCATCTGAGTTTCCATTATTTCTTATGGGGAAATTTGCTTTACTATACAAGTGCTTCATATTACAAGCATGTTTCCGGAATGAATTATGCTCGCAACCAAGGTTTTACTGTATTTAAAAGACTTTTACACAACAGAATTCTGTCACTGTAAGCTGTGTAACTGATTCATTCACTTCACCTTGCTGAGTTTTGGTTTCATATGTGACACAAATGAAAGGCAGAGTTCTTAGTTGCTGAGATCTCATCCAGTTGACTTTAAAAATGATTGCATTGTTCTCATGTCAAGAACAACCAAAATAAAAAGGAAGATTAAAATATTCTCATTTTGCCGTAGCCAAATATGATTTCAGAGACATTTGTATGTCTTTAGAACTTTACATTTAGCTTATCACTGAATGAAGTAACAAATTACTTTCTGATTTTGGCTTATGCCCTTTGATTTATAGGCAAATAGAAAACAAAGACAGGCTTCCAAGAATTCCAAATTATCTCCTTCAAAATAACAATCAAAATGTATTTGAAGGCCCATATTTGCGTAAGATAGTTTTCTGTTTTGAATTTGTAAAAGGAGAAAAAAATACCCTACAAATTATTCCTCAGTCAGTAACACAGTCAGGTAACTTTGGTAGCTGATATTCAATCAGCCGATTAAAATCATCTAGTCAGTTACCTTATGATTTTCCAATTTTATAGTCAGATCAGTTGGAGATGCAAGTAATTAATACATATCTAAACTATCAACAGTTTTGGTTTTGTAGTGAGTCTTGCTAAAATTCTAATTTTGATTCACAAGTATAAAAGTTAACTTTTCTTTTCATGTCTGGAGTATTTTCATTGTTTTATTGAGATTAAAACAGTTCTTCATAAACTATATCTGTGCCTCAAGTGAACCCATGAAATCTGATTAAACTGCTCTAAATATATTCTGGCCACCCTCCTCTACATTCTCCTCCTGACCATTATTCTTACTTGAAAAAATAGAGCCAATCAACCCAAAGCAGCAAAATTGTTAGGTTTTGCAGCAGTGGAAGATAGGCAGAGGACGTAAGAACATGACAGTGAAAAAAAAGGCAATTAGGAGAAAATAAATGGGAATCTAATCATTCCTATTCCTCCTTAACATCTATCTATCTGTAAGTAAAACTCGTAATTTTTCCTGAAGGCCTTACTCTTAATCTACTGCTGCTCTATCCTCATTCCTTACATCCCCATTCACTATACTAAGGTGACCTACTTCAAGGATCAAATTTGAGTGGATTTTGTATTGTATTGGAATGTCTTCTCCCCTTCTACTTTCCACTGAAATCAAAAGCCTTCAAGCCAAACTAGGTCTGTTTAGGTCTGCCATCGCCACTTCTTCCACTGTTCCTGCCTTCTAGCATAGTCTTCCATGTCATCTTCTCTACCCATTACACTCTGTTTTCATTACTCAACCTTCTGCTAAACTTTCCAAATAGGACTTGTTTAAAATTGCTCTTTCTGGAAGACTTTCATCACAACTTTATCGAAAAATAAATTCTATTCTATAAGCCTCTTTATCTAATAAATGTCACTGACCTTCTCCATTTTATCTAACTCTCCAGTATTTTGCCCATTTATATTGAAATTTCAGTAGGCAAAGACCAACTCCAACTTCATATATTTATATTTTCTTGGTTTCTGGTGCTCAAGTGACTTTCTACAATGTTGGCCTGGCTGTCTATAATACTGGTCTGGGTTCTCGTCATCCCAAGCAGATAGGAAAAAAGTTTGGGGTTACACACAACCCACCCCCAGCCTATCATCTATCAAGATCCTCTTAAGCTGATGCACAGATGCTCACGTTTGCACCCCAGCCTTCTTGGTCCATGATGCCCGAGGCTGTCTTCTCATCTATAGAATAAGCAGTATGAGCATAGAATGCCCCTTCTACAGGTAGTTCCAGCACAGAATAGGTTATTGTTTGGAAATAGAGTTTCCTCAAAGTTTCTTTATTTCCCCTGTGTGATTTATCCTCAACAAGATAGAAATATGCTTAAGTAAACACAGGGTAGCTCGAATGGAATTCCCAGAAAACCAATTCCTGGACTCTTTTCTCATTTTTTCAGCTTCTTCTGGGTCTCCCCATGGAATCATTTTCAGGATTACAACAGAAGTTGTAAGGACATAAAATCTATTCTTTAGTAGTAGTTTATGAGAGTCCATGATTCTAGGAAGTAAGGGTGGATCCCATAAACTACTTTCTGTCAACTTAGACTCCCTGGTCCCCTTGGTCTTTACCATCCCCATCTCCTCTGAGCATACTTACCTGGTAATGGACTTGTGTACATGTTTTGTTTCACCTGGATTGCAAAAACTTTGAGGCAGCATTCTGGTCTCCATAGTCTCTTCCAATAGGACATAATACATTTTAGTTTTTCGTTAAATATGTTTAAAACAAATATATGGAAAACTGAGAATTTGTGTAAAGATCATGTATTCTATGTTTAAAATGTGGGTCATCTATTTATTTTTTTATTCTTTTTTAAGTTTATTTATTTATTTTGAGAGAGAGAGAGAGAGAGAGCAGGGGAGGGACAGAAAGAGAGGGAGAGAGAATCCCAAGCAGGCTCTGCACCACCAGCACAGAGTCTGACATGATGCTCAAACTCACAAACAATGAGATTGTGACCTGAGCCAAAACCAAGAGGTGAGCATTTAACTGACTGAGCCACCCAGGCACCCCGGGTCATCTATTTAAATAAAAATCTTCAGGAAAGACAAATTCATTACAATGAGGGCAAGCTTCTCACATGAACAAGGTACAAGGAGGCAAGAGAACAAGTATGCTAAATTACAATAGGTAGAAATGATGCTATATGACTGGCTAAGACCTCAAGTAAGGAGATTTATTCCTGAAAATAAATTACTTCTAAACTTCATTCATATCTGGAATTTGATTGTATTTTCCTTCTCTTCTCACTTTATCTCTCTCATTCTCTCCCTCTCTCTCTCTCTCTCTCTCTCTCTCTCTCTCTCTTAAGTCTTTCAACCTGACCTGATACTAAAACAAATATCTGGAACAAATCAACAGCCAGAGGTACATGAATTGCCTAGGGTCATGATGAAGCCAAAAAACCTATTCTCTCTTCTCAATAACTGCTGCTCAAAGAAGTGAATAAACATTGCAGCCCTTCACCTAATATCACAACCCAAATATCACAGTATATCAGGCAAGGATTCTATACATTAACAGATGTATCAAGAGTCACTGCTACAGAAAGCTAAAACAACTTAGGAGCCACACAAATAAAAAACCAAATCAAACAAGGTCTAAATAACGTTGATAACTATTTTTGAAAGAGAAATAAGACTCCTGTATGGTCCGGGTTTTAGAAGAAAATTAAATACCAGGCCATTTAATAAAATAGCGTGTAGTACAAAACATACTTCAGAACCACATTTATTTTCTCTGAAAAGTGATATGATTGAAAATTAGTGCAGCTATGGAGTGGGAGAATTGTAATTGTCTACATTTAATTTTCCTCTTCTTGCTCAGGAATTCTCACCCCTGCTAATTGTGGAGAGAAGAAGAAATGATGGGGTCCTTACATTTGACAACTAAAGGTATTTTCATTACCAGCTAGGGTCTCATTTCCTGTCCAACTCTTCTGTTTCCCTGTCTTTATCCTTCCGTGAGTGGAAAAGGTGTTTTAATGAAGAGTGTGCCCACTGAACCTGAGTTCTCCCCTACTCTATAATTTATTCTGTCAGTCCTTACACTTTCTCACTATTTATTTGTTTGCTTGTCTATTTGTTTAGAGAGAGAGAGCACACAAGTCAGGGAGAGGGGCAGTGGGAGAGAGAGAGAGAGAGAGAGAGAGAGAGAGAGAGAGAGAGAGAGAGAATCTTAAGCAGACTCTACATTCAGTGCAGAGCATGAACAGGACACAACCCCACGACCCTTAGGTTATGACCTGAGCTGAAATCAAGAGTTGGATGCTCAACCGACTGAGCCCCCCAGGTGCCCCTGTTTCTCAACATTTAAAGAGTTCATTCAGAGTTTAGGAAATCTCTTTCTCTTGTTGGTAAAATTTCCTTTCAAGATGAAAGAGTCAAAAGAAAATTAATTTAGGAAACTGATCAAGATGTGTTAATGTCCTCTTAGTTCTAGGTGGCAACCTTTTTCTCCAGAAGCAGTAAATGGGCAACCAGGCAATGTATTTTATAAGAAATTTTAAAAATACATCAGTCTGATAATGGATAAAGGGGTTGTGGTAAACTGGAAAAGAAAGTACAAATATGAAAGGAGAGGGGGGATAAAAGAAAGCCAAAACAGAAGAAAAATATGATGATTGGAAAGGAAACAGGCAATAAAGGAGCTAGAGAGAAAGCAGCAAAAGTAAGAAGCAATGAAGAAGACAAAGGAAGGCCAGAAAGTGGGTGCCAAGACACTCATATTCCCCCACCTACTGAGGAGCTGGAGGGGTCTAGTGCTGTTCTTCCTCCCACCGTCTTCACTGCTCCAGGATGCTCTTTCCTTAAGCAAATCACAGCATGGCTCCTCTGCTGCAAGCTTTCAGTGGCTCCTGTGGCTCATGGAGTAGGGTTAACCCTATGCAGAGCTCCAAAAGCTGTGCCCTAACCATGCCACTCACGTACCATATACAGACGCCATGTGTATGACATGGATGACACAGATGAATTCTCTCTCCTCTGCTGAGGCACTGAGCCCTTCTACGATTTTTTCCCAATGCCCTTCTCCCCCTTTTTCTACCTGAATAATTTCTAATCATCCTTAAAGACACTGCTCAAATGACACATCCTCAAGAATGCCCTCTGCATCTCTCTCCCTCTTCTTATAAGCCCTTATGACAATCCATGAATAATTCTTATAGTTCTAAATCTGCTTGTCTGTCCAACCCACACAACTAGGCTGAAGTCACTTTATTCTCTGTAGCCCCAGAGCATAACTCAGTGACTTACACACATAAGAGTAGGAACCCGATACGTTCTTTTAAATAAGCCGGTTTCAACTGGTTTTCATATTCTTAAAGAGTTGGCTCCTTTGCACTATGATACTGATGAAGACAAAAGTAGAGGGTGACATTCACTTTGCTACTGGACCTAATCCTTTTCTTGTTTCACTGTCCCAATTACCTTCATTCTCTGACTCCTGTGTTGTGGTTCTGTCCCATGCCCCATGCAGGCCCAGGGTGGTACACATTAGAGCAGTTACTTTCTTATACCAGACATGACATGCATATCTAATGATCCATGCTTAGCTTTAACTCCTTAGAAAACAAATACTCTCTGGCTCATCTATACAAATTGCATCTTTCATTTCTAATCAGGGAACCACAACCTTTTTTTTTTTCTTGTGCCTTCAAACTATTCCCATGGTCTACATACTTCCATCACTACAAACTCCCTTTACATAGAGTGATTCTCAACCAGGGGCCTGCACATTCCTGAGAAAGTGTTTCAGAATCCCAGAGGGGCAGCGTGAGGTATATATACTTTGAAAATGCCACCTTGGGAGTATAGCCTATGCAATTTAAAATCACTGGCCAATAGGATGACCACAAGACTGCAGGAATTCAAAACTAGGTATATTCCCCCACCTTCAATTCAAAACTAGGCCTATAGGCAAGGCTGGATCTGAAGCTAACACTTCCCAAAAGCTGTTTGTACCCTGACACAATTAAACTCACCTCCACACACACCCTCCTGGGAGTTCCCTTCTCTCTGCACTAGAACTAAACTATCCTCCTTCTTCCTCTGTGCTCCCTGTGGGTCTGTGTAAGTTTGCTAAGTGACTTTCCAAAATCCATCAAACTCCTTATCATCCTGGGGCCACTTTAGGATTGTGTTAGAGAAAGGTTGCTAGCAACCAAGGCAAATTCACCTTTCTCCAGAATCAGACTCAGGTAATTTTTAGGCACATTAACATTTGAGAACCACAATTCTATTCCTTTCTTCTTTTTTCTTTTGGTGTTTTTATTATATATGGATAGCTTTGCATTTGTATCAGTAGTAAACTCTTTCAAAGTATGGTGATATTTCAATTAATGCTTGAGGTTAGAGTTCTCTGCATTTGAGCAGAGCTGAAAGGCTAATTTATAGGTGTCTTGTCAATCTAAAGAAGGTGTTTCCTATATGAATTCTGAGATATGCACCCTGAGATTTTATGGCTGAATTAATTATTTTAGGAAAGATCAAATGAAATAAAAATAGGAAGGAGGAGATAGTTGATTACATGTATATTTTAAATCATTTTGACTTTGTAGCTAGAAAGTATTGTGCTCTCTAGCAAGTAAAGTTTATTTATTTGAGATCAATATATTTTTAATTTTGTATAGCCTGACATTTTTTTCTAACTAGCTAAATGAGAAACATTCTCTAGGAATGAGCCACAAGACAATAAGTCCCCATGAATACACAGAATGCTACCTTTTTTTCTCTTTTTTCCCTCCCTCCCTCTTTTCCTACTTTCCTTTTCCTTCCCTTATCTTTTTTGAGGCTCTGCTAATTTTGATACATTTTATCAAACAGTACAGAAAACATTAGTTAACTGAAAGATCAGTGCTATGCATGCAACCAGAAATAGGAGAACATATTTTTAGTTTCCATTTGCCCACATTGTACTTTATCTCAGCCTTGTGCTTCCAGAAAGAAATTCTCTTTTGTGTTCCACAAAATGGCTAACCACAATGGACCACCTGCTACTTCACATTCCAAAATAGTATCCACCTCCATCTTTCTTCGATGACTTAGATAGCACCCATCGCCATCCTTCTCATGATTCCCACAAGGTTCTCAGATGACTCCCTTCTCTATCTGCTTCTCCTAAGCCCCAGATCCCCTTACTTTTTCTCCACATGTTCTCCACTAATGAACAAACATTCACATTATGGTTATTACAAAACCCTGAATAAAATCATTTCTTTAAAAAGAAAAAGAAAGAGAAAGAGAAAGATATTAGCACCCAGGAGAAAAGTGGTAAGTTGAAAAATAAAAACTTATCTAAACTGGCTTCCTTCCAAAGGTACTACTTTTTCAGAAAACAGAGAATCCAAAGTCCTTCGGTTTTTCTGGCTGTTATATGATTGAAAGAGAAAGGGTTATAGTGTCAGGAGACTCTACTGTCAAAGAGCAAACCAGTATAAATGCTGGCAGTTCAAGAGGTACAAAGTCTCTGTGAATAAGACTATTACCCTAAAACTACCCTAAAACTTCAACCTTCCTGTGCCTACAAATGTATCCTACAGTTGCAACAACAAGGAGGAAAGATCATATCCCTAGCTAAACATAGTCCTAGAATAATTTCTGGGCTTAATATTACTTGGATAAGTTTCTTCAACTTTTCAAAATCTATGTTCATTTTCTATCTCCTATCATCAAAAGCTTTCATAGTCCCTAACTTCAGGTCAAAATAGTTGTCTTATCAATATGAAATAATGCCTTGCAAAAAAGTTATTCTATTGTCTCAGGACCCTTATGTGTGAGTCACACCTCAAAAATATCTAAGACATTTTACTTAAAAAAAAAACTGTTGGATAGTACTCAATCATTAAAAAGGAGGAGGTGAAAAGAACATTTTAGAGTCCTACATTGTATCAAAGAAATATTTCTCAATCTCTTTAGGATGGATGAAGGCAATTTTCAAAACAGGACAAACATTCTCCGATAGTGTGCCCGCTGCTAGCAGGTTTCCTACTCTGACTTCGATGAAGTCACCTGCTTTCTGATCTGGGAGTTATTCCAGATGAATCTGGAGTTCTCTCCAACTAGGATTGCCAGATAAATTACAGGACATCAGTTAAATTTAAATTTCCAATAAACAGCAAGTATTTATTTAGTGTAAGTATATACTATGAAACATATGGAACATTTTTATATTTTCAAATATAAGGATGTGGAGAAAAGGGAACCCTTGTGCACTGTTGGTGGGAATGTAAACTTGTGTAGCCACTATGCAAAAACAGTATGGAGGTCCCTTGAATTTTTTTTAAGAAATTAAAAATAGAACTATTATATGATCCAGCAATTCTACTTCTGGGTATTTATCCTAAGGAAACAAAAATCTAACTTGAAAAGATAGCACCTCCATGTTTACTGCAGCATTATTTACAATAGCCAAGATATTGAAACAACATAAGTGTCCACTGACAGATGAATGGATAAAGAAAATGTATATATACAATTGAATATTATTCATCTATTAAAAAATAAGGAAATCTTGCCATTTGCAATGACATAGATTCTCCTTGAGGACATTATGCTAAATAAAATAAGACAGATAAAGACAAATACCATATAATCTCATTTATACGTGGAATCCAAAAAAAAAAAAAATCAAACACAGATATAAAGAACAGACTGATGGTTGTTTGCGGGAGGTAGGCAAAATGGGTAAAGGTCAAAAGGTACAAACTTCTGGTTATAAAATAAATAAAGAAAAAAATTCTCTTGCTTATCTGAAATTCACATTTAACTGACCGTCTTTTGTTTTTATTTGTTAAATCTAGCAACCTTACTCTAGACAGTCTGAGGATTTTAGACCAGCCAAACCATAGTTCGACATTTAGATAAAGTGACAAAATTCACCCCACCCCTATTATCTTTCAGATACATATGACTTATTCTCTGGATACTAATCAAGATTTGGACTTCCCTATGGTAAGTATTGCTCACCATTGCTCATCCCAGGGATAGCTACTGCCTCAGTTGGTCTTTAAAGTTGACTGCACACCCCTGGACTCAAATTGTATGTCAGTTGAGGGGAATTCTAGGATAGGTTCTGCTGCAGAGACATGAGAGTTCATGATTCCTTCTTTCAGGAACTAAGATTACATCAAAAAACAAAACAAAACAAAAAAACCTCAAAACTTTCCCAAGCAAATCTTTTGCTTCTAAATACCTCTCCTATTACTTCAGAATCCTCTGAATGATGGTCTTCTCCCCAGAGCTTGTATGTTATGCAGAGAGAGAGAGAGAGAGAAGGACAGGGAAAAGGAGAGTGAGTTTAGGGAAAGGAACGAACTTGGCTCTGATTCTTCTCCTTTTGCCGAGAGGTGTAGTGAGCACAGAATACCTGCCTGACCAGTATCTGTTCCTCCGGCACAAAGAAAGAGACTCCCTGTCTCTCTCCTGGAGCTACAGGTGCCAAATAGAATGTTGATACAGAGAAGCACAAAAAGAGAGGGCCAGAATCCAGTATCAGGACAAAAAAGGTCAGAGAATAGAGGAGAGATGAAAACAGGAAATGATATGTTCAACCATAATCATCTGTGGTCTTGGATGATTATATCCAGTAGAAACTTCTTTTCAGGTGTCTTTGTATTCTCTCAACACGCTGGTGAAAGGTAGAAACAACTGATGACTCAAAAACAGAGCAGAAAGGGGTCTAGATGACACGATCCACAATGTTACCCAGCTGTTTGCTTTGTCATAGCCTGGCCCCCATTTTAATAATACAGGAGAGGGGCTTATGTCTGTCTTCAGAAGCGATGTCATCAGGAGCTTCCTCTTGTATTTGAGAATGAGCTTAAACTCCTTCCTAGATTATCAATTCCCCAACCATTCCCCTAAAATAACTCTTTTTTCCTAAATCTTATAACCTTCCTGTTAGTCTTCTCTGATATCTTTAATTTCAACATTTACTAGAAGCTGTATCAGATAAGGGGAAGATGCTGTTGTGAAGAGAGTACTGAGCTGATAATCAGAGACCTGACTCCTAGTGTGGAGGTCTGGAATTCCCAGTACATGGGCTCTGCCTTGCCACTGATTTGCTGTATTACCTGCGATCACTTAACCCCTTTCGATTTCAGTTTCTCATGTATAAAACAGGAATACAACACTGCTACTACTAATGCAAAACAAAAAAAAAACACTAACCATAACATATATACCATCAATAATACCAATGATAAAAAAAGTAACAGTCTTGCCTGCACCTAGCAAGTAAGAAATCCTGGAACTGAAGATAAATATTCTCTAGTAAATATTAAGGACAATGGTCAAAGCCCAAGGTTTTCTTCTCTCCTAAAAATACAGACCCAAAGCCCTTCAAGGAACAGCTCGGGAACCTCCACCCTCAAGAGGGCAACTGAGTGGAACATCTGAAGCTGCCTTATTGGAAAGACTCCATTTGCCCCTTATATGGTGATTGTTGGTGGAATTTGAGCTGCCACATGTCCCTTAGGACTTTATTAAAAACAACGTTCCAGTTATCTAAATTTTATTGTAGCATTTTTTAACATTATATTTTATTTTAGAGAGAGAGTATGGGTGAGCTGGAGAGGAGAGAGAATCTCAAGCAGGCTCTGAACTCAGCACCAAGGCCAATGTGGGGCTTCATCCCATGACCCTGGGGATCATGACCTGAACTGAAATCAAGAGTCAGATGCTCAACAGACTGAGCCACCCAAGCACCCCAATTTTATTTTAACCTTTAAAAAAACTTACAGTTGCTTCTAAGTCTGTCAGCATTTAACGTTTTCCTTACATGTCCTCTGTTTCTTTCCCCTAATTTTTCCCCCTAACTTAATAGTTTAACATGTCTTTTACTTAAATAATACTTTTGTTCAAAAGGCATTTAAAAAAATTTTTTTAACGTTTATTCATTTTTGGGAGGAGCAGAGAGAGACGGAGACACAGTATCTGAAGCAGGCTCCAGGTTCTGAGCTGACAGCACAGAGCCTGACGTGGGGCTTGAACTCACAGATGGCGAGATCATGACCTGAGCCGATGTCGGATGCTCAACCGACTGAGCCACCCAGGCCCCCCAATAATACTTTTGTTCATAATTTAACACCTTAGCTCTATCAATTATTCATTTTATTGTTAATATTGTTCTTTTAATTTCCCATGAATTCCATTGTTTATTTAAACTGAAATCCGTCCAGCTTTCATTTATTTTTACTTTTATTTCTTTGTATTTTCTTCCCTCTTTTGCTTTTAATCTCCAAACCTTCCCCACCCCCAGTGCAATTATTTTTTTATTTTACGTTGTTTTCACTCACCTGCCTATTTAAAAGACTGGTGAGATTATGTGACTGTAATAAAAGGACAACTATACACAGAATTCAAGGCTTAGGTGAAGAGGCTGGATTTCTTTTTTCTAGTTAAACCAACAGTGATTATTTTTATATCTTTACCATTCCTTCCAGAGTTCAACTTCTGACTTTAAAACTTTCAAGCTAAGTAAACTAGTAGACCCATAGGTGAAGTCTCCAGGATAACAAATCTTCCCCCAGTGGCAATGCAGCTGACCAGTTGGAATGGTATTGTCTTCTCATATTATGTTTATCGGGGAATCCTTGGGAAAATCTCTGTCCAGGGACTTAATCTTCAAGCTCCTGACATGCAATGATTTTTCCTTTCTAAGGAAACACAGATTGTAACCAGTTTTTCAACTGAAGTCACTGTGTCCATACCAGTAAAATATCTACACCAAGGGAGAATAAATAACATGTGAAAATCCCCAGCTTAAATATAAGTCTCTGTAATCTACTGAGAAAGGATGTGGCCCTTTTGTTTGAGGTCAAATGAGACTTTTCCTGAGAGTAGGACTTGAAGGAGACATTTTATTTTTAATACACCAAGTGGAGTAGACCAAAATCAAGTTACCCTCTTTGCTTCCTGAATGGTGGCCCCAAATTTCCCTGCTGGGGTGTGGCAATACACGGAAAGCACTACTCTGTCTTCATCCATCCTTACTTATGGCTGAGCCAGGCCAGGCAGACAGGGTGGTTCCCATCAACATTGAGCACATGGCTGGGGTACCTAATATTACAAAAGCAATGCATACAACTCAGAGTAACAGTGTATGTAAACCTTTTGTCTTTTTCACTGTGGGTCTAAAAATTGTTTTTCTACATATGATTAAATTATCCTAGATATTATCTAGCCTGAGGAAAATTCCTTAATTTTAAAAATCCTAAGTGGATTTTCATTCCTTTGTGAGAATATATCTACCTCATCACTATATATTCTACCTATAAGCCCCACCACACTGATGGAATAAAGAATGCAGGAGGGCAGAAGTTCTCACTGAAGCAGAAAGGTTCAATGTTACAATGTTTAATCTTACAAACAACCAAAAGATCATGATCCTTCCAATAATACCCATTAAAATGAGCTACATTAAGAATCCACAGTCGAGATAATAGATTGTTTTATATCATCCTGCCTCCAGAATAGTTTTAAAAATGATTAACTTCTCTTAGTATATAGACCTCAACCCCCTTTCTTTATCATAAGAGATAAGAAAATTTTGACAAGGCCTGAAATTATCATCAAGAAGACTTTTAGAACTGAGAAAAATAGATTTAAAGGACTCAGAACCCTAACCTAATAATCCAGGCCTGTCTAGAACTCGATTAACTAAAAGAATGGGGCACCTCAATAATTCATGATTAGAAACTCAACTTGCCATAGAAGAAGGTTTCCCTCCATCCATGGTGAACAGGCCTGTCCTATAACCACTCACTCACCTACTGCTGTGGGTTGAATTGTACCCACACAAAAGATATGCTGAAGCTCTAACTCCCAGTACTTTTGAACTTAATATTACTTGGAAATAGAGTCTTTGTGGATGTAATCAAGTTACAATGAAGTCATTATCAATATTATAGATGTCTTTTTAAGAAGAGAAGAGATTCAGACATACTGGGGAGAAGTCCAGGTAGGACGGGGCAGAGATCGTACTGATTGGTATGCAAGCCAAGGAACACCAAGGTTTGATGCCACCATCAGAGGCCAAGAAGAGAAAAGGAAGGACTCTACCCAGAGTCTTAGAGATCCACTGCCCTGCTAACACCTTGATTTGGATTTCTGGCCTCCAGAACTGTGAAATAATATATTTCTATTGTTTAAGGCTAAATAGTTTGTGACACTTTTTTACAGTAGCCCTAGAAAATTGATACACCTGCCTAAGATAAAAAAAAAATAACTTGAAGGGTGGGTTCAAATACTTTTTTTAATATTTATTTATTTTTGAGAGAGAGAGAATGAGAGTGCAAGCTGGGAGGAGCAGAGAGGGAGACAGAATCTGAAGCAGGATCCAGCCTCTGAGCTGTCAGCACAGAGCCAGAGGTAGGGTTCAAACCCATGAACCATGAGACCATGACCCAAGCCAAGCTTGGATGCCCAACTGACTGAGCCATCCAGGTGCCTCTGGGGTCAAATTCTTAACAAATGAGTTGATTATGTACATAGGTTAGACCTTTAGTAATATAATATTATCACCCACTAAAGCTCCCACTCACTGTGTCCTGAGGTCCAACCATCCATAGAACTGGCTCATCTTTTCTGCTACCATTGTCTGAATGCTTGTAATCTGACAGTCACCATGCTAAACTGTTTACATCTGTTGTTTCTCTTAGCCTTTATATTAATGGGTTCTAATATATACATTTTCCTTATTTTGCAAGTAAAAATAAAAGAGTTGGAGAGGTTAAACAAGGAACTTGCCCAGGTCAAAGCTGGTAAGGAGGGAACTGTGATTTAAACCAGGTCTGTTTGATATTCATTTCCAGGCTCTTAACCATAATACTTATTGATTTTACTTCACACTCCGTCCAACAATATTTAACCTCTTCAAATATTCTTTTCTCTTCATGGCACAGAACACTGTTTCTAAATTGAGCATAGGAAAGAGATCAGAATAATCTTGTGGAGTACTGTTTCAAAACTTGTAACCCCCTTAAAAATACTAGCACACAGTTTCAAATATTTTTATTCCTGCTCTTGCTCTCTATTTCTCCCTCTGTCTCTCCCTTTCTCTTTCCCTCTCTCTCCTTCTCTCTTTCTCTCTCTCCCTCCCCCCCCCTTTCTCCTACTCTCTCTCTCTCTTACATTCCACATAACCCCACAGCCACTTCTCTTTCCCAGGCTAAATACCACTCACTCTTCTTTCAAGTGTCCATTTAAATGTCATTTATTCAGTGATCTTTCCCTGATTCCTCAGTCTATTTGGGACCTGTAAAAATACAGCCTCACAGAACACTGTATTTCTCCTTCATGTCACTTACCACAATAAAACTGAAACAATTCTAGCAGGACACACCTGCTAACTTGTTTAAGGACCAGTTAGCATGGCCCACATAAAACTCAGGGTAATTGACTCTTATGCTAAGTTCTATTGCTACAAGATTAGGAAAATACAGGCTGCATTATCCTGGGAGAGCTGAGCATGATCAATAAGGAGTGTATTTATGCAAAAGTGTGTTCTTAGTCCTCTGTCATCATATCAAGCATTTATAAAAATGAAATGGCTCAGTTGAAATGTCCTGGTCATATCTAGACTAGATAATGTGCACAACTGCTCTTGTCTTAGGTATAGAAGCCTTTACTTGAGGGGAGGCAACTGATTCCAGATCTGATGTGATCCTCCCTCACTCAGTCTTATCAATAGCAAGTGGGTGTCTGCAAGCTCATATCTCTGCAATTGGAGATTCCTGCCATTCTCTCTGCTGTGTGTCTGCCTGTGCTGTTTTCCTCCTGAATTTTGTAGACAGAAAATTTTTATTTAATCCCCCAGGTGATGTTTTCTCTGTAAAAGTAAATTACTGCTTTCTGCAGGACCTCGTAAGCATGAGATATTTCTCTCCATAATTACGATTGCTCTTTCAGAGTAAAAAAGGATGAAATGTTAAATATAGGTCCAAATCTTCTAACTTTTCTCAGGCACTCTAAAATTTTTGACAGTAACCAAGCATGGATGATAGAAAACAAATTCCTTCTCTAAGGAATAGGCTTTATCTGTATAAAATAATGCTGACAGAGGAAAATGTAGGCTGATACTGTTACTCTAAGTAAATGACAAGGAAAATCTCTCATTTCACTCCCACATCGTCAATTAGTTGTATGCCTTAGGTTTTTGTGTTGTTTTTTAAATGTTTATTTATTTATTTATTTTGAGAGAGAGAGAGAGCACAGAGGGAGAGGGGCAGAGAGAGAATTTCAAGCAGACTCCACGTGGAGCCACCCAGGTGCCCCCAGTATGCCTTAGTTTTATATCTCTTCTGGCAAGGAGCACAGAGATTGTTTAGGTAGGTGCCAGGCTTAAATTAACAGCCCCCTTTTCTCCAACTGTTAGATGCTTCCAACATTTTATATAGGTTTTTTTTTTTTCCTCTCAGAGATCTAAATGCTAGGTTTGGCAAAGATACTGCCAAAGGTTCATCTCACAGATTTCAGGTTGTGGCCCACAGGCTGCATTCACTCTATAGGCATATTTAATTTGGGCTGCAATTTTTTTTTAATGTTTAAATTGGTCAGGATTTGCTTCATGACAAACAACTCTGAATCTTAATGGCTTACAACCACAAACCTTTACTTGTTACTCATAGGCTTGCCCGCTGTCTGGGGCTCTACTGGGCTCAGGAGGAATCCATAAGCATCTTCTGGGATTGACTGAGCTTGGTTGCTAAATGTAGGTAAAGTTCCAGTCTGTTCCATGTGTCTCTTCTCTGCAGTCTAGGACTGCAGAAGGAGCCTTTCTCAAGGGAAATACAGGAGTGAAAGTGGGTGGGAAATTAAAGGTAAGTAAACTACAGCTTACTTTTTCCCAGATTTCACTGGGCAATCCAAATCACATAACCAAATCCAAAACCAATGAGGTAAGTGATATATATTCTATCTGTTCTATTGGAAAGCCCTGAAGAGTTACACAGTAAAAGCTGTGGATATGTCATTCTACTCTCAGGAAGGGATGAAGAGTTGGGAACAATGATGGTGGGGTGATGGGGGGATTCGGGGCCAATGGCCAAGAAAGAATTCTTGAAAACACCTTTGGTGCAAAAAGGTGATTTTATTAAAGTACGGGGCAGAAAGAGCTACACTGGGGTTGTGAAGAGTGACTGATTATATACGTTCAAGTTGGCAGGGGGTCAGCGACAGCATAAGTCTCTAAGGAATTTTGGAAGCAAGGTTTCCAGGACCTTGGGGGGCTAGCTGCTGTTGGGAAAACATCATTTATTACTGTTTAGTAAAACTTCAGTCATGAGACCCTACCGATATATATCAGGGGCCATATGCTTGGAGTATAATTGCCAACATATACTTGGGGGTTAAAGGTAAAGGAGGTTTGCAAAGGAATTTTTAAGTGTTTAAGGAGACTCACAGGATCTTGGGGAGTCAGGATAAAGTTAAGCCAAGATCCCCTTTTGCCCCTAGCAAAGTGCTATCATTGAGGCAGCTGAGCTCCTAGAGGGAGGTCACTCTGCCTGTTTCAAGGACTTATCAATGGGCTGCAGTAAGGGAATTTAATTTTTCATTTGCCTTTGTTTCCCACATGACTGTGGCAAACACTTAAAACCCCTTACATCTTAATGAGGGTGATATTAGGGCTCCAGGAAACAGAGTCTATAGCTTTCTGGAGATTAGGCTATAAATATGATTGTCTTTTTCTTGCAGTTTACTAAGTTACCCATAAACTGAAGGAAACTCTTGTCCTGCATGACTGTGATCTTTATCAACCATTTGCTTTCATTCCTTTCTCCTGGTCTTGGGCAGCTAGGAATGTCCAAGAAATATCATACATATGCCACCTGAGGGGTGGGCATGCTGTTAGCCTGTACTTTGCCCCCAGCTTGCCTTATGCTCCCTCACCAACCCAACCTAACACAACTGTCAACATTAAAAAATTGGGGTGATGTCCACAAAACATATGAATTTCCAGCTTTTCTTGAAAAATAACAAGATGTAGTAATAGAAGCCCAGAGCTCAAAATATACTTTATGCTGTTTTCACAAAGGGACCTATAGAAATAGGATTCCCCATGAAGACAAAGCAGCTCTTGTTTCGCTAAATCAAGCTCTATGAATCAATAATCATCCACACTAGCAGTCATTCTTACTGTAAGGAAAAGCCCACTGTGTCGGGGCGTCAAATGTCTGGGTTCAAATTCTGGCTCACGGTTTACTACCTGTGTAACCTTGGGCAAGTCACTTCATCTTTCTGAATTTCCATTTCTTCATCTCACAGGGTTTTAGTGAAGACTAATTGAGATATTACACATAAAAGTTATTCTGTAATCGAAACATGCTACACAGATGTTGGTTGTCATTATTAGCAGGGCTCACCTAGTGAAACTCAAATTACTATTTAAGGAAATGACCAATTTGCATAGCCACCTGGATTTTAACTGTCAACGACTTTGACTGGGATTCAAATGATTTAACAGCGGGGTTATTTCATTCACTGCAGATCCAGCTGGTGTAGCAGTTTGGGATGTGCACTAAAAGATGCTTGGAAATACCTGCTGGTCTTTCAGCTATTGTGCTATAAAACCAGGTAGGGGAATCCTTTTATCATTTCCACAGCTGAATATGCTTTAAACCCCCTAACAGAGCCAAAATTGTCAGACCAAATTCCACTTGTGATGAAATCCAACCAGGTTAACATGCTCTTTCCTTGTTAACCACCTAGGCTTTTCTGGATGAAATCCTGCAGCCCTAAAACAGGCAAAACTTGACTTAACTTCAAGGAAAGTTTTGGATTTCAATGGACCTTTGAAGTCCCTTCAAAAGAGATAAGAACTTCAATGAAAGGTTTGCCTATACAGAGGACCACAGAGGCAGGCCATTTGTAGAAATTCAGTTCATCCAGGAGAAGTTGTCTGGTGAAAATTGGTTCAGAAAGGAGGGGCTAAGTGAGGCGTGTAAGTTCAAACTCAGTAGAATGAAAATGAGACCATTTTAGATGACCAATTTGTTGTTTTGTACTTTTCTTTCTGAGTTTATAAAAGCAAGCTTTCTATTTTTACTGCCATGAAGGCCAGTCAATTTAATAACTGGTTAAATTACAGCCACCATATGCTACACCAAACTCTGGAACTGCTTAGCACATGATAAGTTTTCAATATGTATTTATTTATTTAATTAACACACAAGTATTTTAAAATAAAGATTTCCACAAAGGCTATGAATTCAGACTTTGATCATGAATAAAGACCTTCAATTTATAAAGTGCAATCTTCAACACCAGATAAACTACAGTGGAAATTATTCAAATAGTTTTTATCACATAATATTTTCCAAGTCAAGCTAATAATAATTGCATATCGGGAATCTTTATATCAAAAACATTTCTATCAGGGCATATTATGCTGTAACTAAATCATTTTTACTGTGAAAGTTATTGTTTTCTAAGCTGCCAGAAGTGTCAAATGGTGCCACAGGAAGTTAATTATAGCAAATTTATTTAACCAGAGCTCACTGAAGAAGAGATTCCATCAAATAGCTATTATATATATATATATATATATATATATATATATATAGAATCTCTTCTTCACTATATATATGTGTATACACATATATATGTATAAAAGGACATTTCCTTCTGCAAAATGTGGTTCCTGAATATGTACTGGAATTCTTAGAGTCCTTTCAACTTGAGAGATAGTAACTCTATCAGGTATAAATCCAAGGATCTTCTCTTGCTAAGAAAGTTGTTATTTGTCCATATCTGCTTGAGATTTTTAGAATGTTTTTCAGCTGGAAGTTGTACTAAGACTCAGTTGTGGTGAAAATAGGAATTCCAAACCATGGTACTCTTGTCCAGAAAAAAATAGCACATTGTATTCTGTGTTGAATTCTAATACTTCTTAGGAATCTAAGGATTTTATTTGGTCCACAGATTAAGATCTTAGAGTAAATATAATAAAAATACTTTAAAAGGTTATGTATCAACAAGGTGTCAGTGTGCATAAGGATGAAGTATTCTAGTCATAATTAAATTTCAAATCTAATTATAATTTGAGGCGTCCTTTTAATTACATTGCAATATTTTCTTTTCCTAGGAAGATGAGTGGTATAGCATCTTTTATCTGTAATTTTCATTTAATTAAAAATGTAAATAAATCAAGCCTCCTTCTTAAAAATATTTACTTTCAACATAAAAAAGATTTATAAAGTTGGGCTTTATCTAGTTAATCATATTTACTTTAGCCATAAACATATGATGTATGAATATATAGGAGCAGAGATCTAAATTTTCCTAAATATTATGAAGCAGAAAAAAAAAGTGTTGCCAGTAATTATCTTTCTCGCCAGTTAGAATTCTTCCATCACTCCTGGCAAAATCCTATTAATCCTTCAAAGCCAAGTTCAAATGTCACCTCCTTTGCGTGAAGCCTTCCCTAACTCCCAAAGCCAAATTCAGGGGTAGACAACTGAGCAACAGCCAGCAACTTAAATCCATAAGGAACACTGAAACAAGCCCTGAGATTTTACTAAATCCCTGGAGAAAGGTCTTTAGCAGAATTCCCCCCGAAAGAGGGATGGAGTTAGAAACTTGAGCTACTTGGGAAAAGAGGTAAACTTCACTCCTCCCCCAAGTGGCATATATGAATATCAGGGAACACTAAATTTCCTCCTAAAGACCTAGCTCCTTGGCAAGCTTTGATTCTTCTCTGTGGGATGTGCAAGTTTAAAGCTAAAATAGGATTCTTGTACAATAGAGGATAGGTTGACAATAGGGGATGTATTGACAATAGGATACAATAGAGGAACAGGCTTGAGTGTTTCTCCTCATCCCTAGCCCCAGATAGTGATAGATTTCTTCTCTAAGTTAACGTTAAACAAATATTTGCAAATATCTCCTGACCCTATTTCCTTACACTGCTCCAACATCAGACCATAGAATATAAACTAGGAAAGAAGGGATATGAAGACATAAAGGGGTAAGTCACAGTGAAAAGAAGATAAGATTCATGAATGGCAGAACCTGTGGGTAGGGGAAGAATTTTGGAGTGGAAAATGAGCTGGAAACTTAGAAGGGAGTGATCAGAGAGTGAGAACGTAAATTGATACTAGAGACGTGGCAATTATTAGTAATGATGAAGGTTTGGCTGCAACAACGAAGCTAATGGCTGAGGTAGGGTAGAGAAAAAGGTCATTAGAGCAAAAGAAGCCAAGAGAAGTAAGGAAGCAGACAAACTGTTAAGAATAATGAATTCACTAAAATTATGACAGACAATGCTGAATTCAGTGACAGTAAGCCAGGAAATGAAAAGTTTGAGGAATTAGGGAGAATGGCCCAGGATGCCTTAGATGACAACAGCAGAGAGAAGGTAGTAGGTAGTTTGATGGTTTGATGACTTCAGACTCAAGGCTGTGCTTTACAGTCAGGAAGAAAGGAAAAAAGACCTGGAAGTAGCAATGAGGAGCAAGAAAAACATCTAATCTGCCTCCACACAACAATGAGGAGAGGAAACAGGTATCAGTTGAAAGAGGAAGGAGTGTCCATCTTTAGGAGAGAACCAGTTTTTCCCCTAATGAACTAAAGTGACAGGGATTCAGATGTAAAAGAAATGCTGATAGAAGAGGTTGAGGTAAAAGGGATTTTTGCTGATGGCTGACCAAGAGTTCCAGGAAACAGAGTGGGAGTGTGGTGGCATTGGAGAGAGATGGGCCATGGGGTTGTGAAAGGAGATAAATAGAGCTATATGGGCAATAAATAGTAGGGATATGGAATAACCTTGCCATGTTGGGCTTCCTAGGGTACTGAAATAAATAGGGTTGCAGGATGAAATGAGTTTAGTTCTGATGGCCTCAACACTGATGGTGGTGAGGAGGCTGTGATTATGGTGTAGGAGGAGGGGATATGGGTCAGCCAGGAACTCTTGAGCACTAGAACCTTGACCTCACCACTGCCAGTTTGGAGGCCATGACTAGTTGCTCTCAGCCAGAGCATCAGAACCTCAGTGGCACCCTCCTTTAACAACTGAAACATTTAGCAGGGGATTTTACCTGAGAACCTGGGGCTCTTAACTCCTGCTATATTATGACATATTTTTCTGTTAAAAAAAAAAGGAGGTTCAGTGCTCGCTTCGGCAGCACATATACTAAAAAAAAAGGAGGTTCATTAAATATTTTTGAGGATAAGAATGATAAAATTCAAGTTGTGTTTTGGAAAACTCCAGTAGCTTTTAGAAGTTTGTCTCAGAGAGCCAATGGGCATTGATGATGGATAGCCTCTAAGATTTCACACTAGAAAGAATATCTTCTGATTGTCTACAATTCAGATGCTGCCCCTGCCTTTTCAAACAGCCATCAGTGATCATAAAATATTCCTTCCAGTACAAAACCTTAGAGGCTCTGGGTTTTATTTTATTGAGTAACCATAATTTCTTGAAAAGAAGTCACATTAAAACCAACTGGATTAATTTATCTATTAGAACAATCTTTTCTTTTAAGTCTTTGAGGATAGGTAACCATCTCAGCAGGCCTTCCTAGACAATCCTCACTGAAAGTGAGAGAGAGAGAGAGAGAGAGAGAGAGAGAGAGAGAGAGAGAATGAATTTTATAAATATCCTTCCTACTGATTCTGTTTTTCTAGAGAATCCCGAATAATACATGGACCTTAGGGCTCTCCACTATCTGACTTCTCTGGATATGACAATAGCCACATTACACTGTTGGACGTGAAAAAGGAGCTCATTTTGCCCCTGCCTTCTCTATGAATGGGAAAATGTGAGAACAAGAGCATGTTATCGTTGATGCAAAGCCCAGGGAGGTTGTAGTTTTCCAAGGTGTAAAATTGGTTAAAAGTTTGACTAACTTTTAGTTGATCTCACTGTGGTTCTCTTCCATTATGAAATGGAGGAAATAAATGATTTAGAGGTAGGGTTTGTGCTTTGAGTAAAGAGTGCTGAATTAAAGCAAATAAAAGAAGTCTTGATATCCTATAGCCCAGGAGTAGCCCCAGTCCCTGAGGTTTTCTGTTAGAAGCCAATCTAGAGTAAAAAACTGAAACCTTCCTTCTTTCCTTCTTTCCTTCTTTTATTCAATCAGCAAACTTTTATTAAGCACTGTGCTCCAACCTTCATACAGAGGTTCAGCAGATACAAGAGCATATAAAACAAGCTCCTTTCTTGTAAAAGGCAATAATAGATGATTCATGATTCATCTATGTACAGGAAATAGAAAAGAGACACCTCTAATACACAACTGCTAGGCAATATATATACTAGGCCCACTCACAAATAAAACAGCCCCTGCCCTCAAGAAGTTTATAACCCAGCGGGGAAAACAGTTCAATACATATCCATATGGAAGTATAAAGATCTGTTCTCTGTATGCACTATAAGATGCAGAGTTGGGGGAAGGTAATAAATATGTGGTTTGGGAACAGAGATGTGTGTATAAAAGTTCAAAAGTCTAAGTGCAAGTTAGAAAGGTGAGAAATTCGGGGCGCCTGGGTGGCTCAGTTGGTTAAGCGGCGGACTTCACCTCAGGTCATAATCTCGCGGTCCGTGGGTTCGAGCCCCGTGTCGGGCTCTGTGCTGACAGCTCAGAGCCTGGAGCCCGTTTCAGATTCTGTGTCTCCCTCTCTCTGACCCTCCCCCATTCATGCTCTGTCTCTTTCTGTCTCAAAAATAAATAAACATTAAAATTTTTTTTTTTTTTTAAAAAGAGAGATGAGAAATTCACTTATGTACTTCAGGAAAGGAAATGCACCCTTCAGCATGCAGAAGTGAACTTGTGAAGGTCCCCAAGAACCTACTGAGGAGTATCATAGAAATAATCATGGGCAAAATTACAGAAAATGTCTTGAAAGTGAAGGCACCTGAAGGTAGGGAAACCAGTTAGGAAGGATTTCTGAGGGTCCCAGAATTTTGGATTTGGGCCAGTGATTTTTTTTTAAGTCTAGGGGTTTGACAAAAGATTAAACTTTATTTAAAAACTCTTTAAAAGAGCTTTGTTATGGGGTGCCTGGGTGGCTCAGTCGGTTGAGCATCCGGCTTCGGGTCGGGTCAGATCCGGCTGGGGTCATGATCTCACTGTTTGTGAGCTCAAGCCCCATGTCGGGCTCTGTGCTGACAGCTCAGAGTCTGGAGCCTGCTTCAGATTCTGTGTCTCCCTCTCTCTGTGCTCCTCCCCCACTCGTGCTCTGTCTCTCTCTTTCTCTCTCAAAAATAAATAAACATTAAAAAAAATGTTTAAAGAGCTTTGTTATGCTAAATAGGACATTTTACAAAAGCACTACCATCTAACATTACAATGATCTCATAGCATGAAGGATATTGTGAAAACTTATTTAGTGAAGCAAACATAGGCAAAAGCGCATATGTGACAGCTCAATGAATTTTTACAAACAACCCATTTGTGTATCTAGCATTCAGATTAAGAATATTACCCACAGCCCAGGAAACCCCTTGTGCTCCCTTTCAGTAACTCCAATTCCTCACCAACATCTAAAGATTAATTCTCCTTATTATGTATAGTAAAAGTTGTTATATCACCAAAAAAAATAGGAAAGTAATAACTACAGATTTTAAAAGTCCATGTCTTTTAGGTGAATAAATTTGGATTCATGCAAAACTCACCTTTAAAAAACTTTTTTGGCATGGATCTGCATTGGTCTATGAACCCACCTTGAAAAATCAATGGTCTAAGTGAAAGATGATGGGAAACCTGAATTTTGTTAGTTATGGTAGAGACAAAGAGAAAAAAGAGTAATGTAGATGACATGATGAAGATAGCTCTTGATACTTATATATGTGTGTGGAAGAGAAGAGGGTCCAGAATAAATACCAGGCTTCAGGTTTGAGAATAGGTAGTAGTTCTAATAATTAAGAAAGAGGAATAAAGGAAAGGGGTTTAGTAAAGGTAAAATAAGATTTTAATTTAATATAAATTCGAGTTTTGTAAGGAACATTCAGGTATAGCTGCCTGAAAAAGAGATTTGTTTTTAAAAATAAAGGTTGGTATATCTATCATTGAGAAACAATTCTCCATGGTTCTTTCATGTTTCTGTATGTATTGTGAACAAGACACTTACTGCCTTTGTTCCAGATTATATTTTTAAGAATGTATAAGAAACATCCTTGAAAAATAAAGAATGTCTCCCTCTGGGGCAAAGTATAGGCATGTTTACTGCCTGTTATAAAAATTCAAGTTTCTTAAATTCAGTGTTCCTCTCATGTAACACAACCCACTAAGTGTGCTGTTGTCATCTGTCTTTCTGTGTATGGACATGTGGGAATTGGAGTTCAGAGAGTGCAAAAAGGCTGACACTCTGGCTATTGCCATTGCTGTAAGTAATAAACTATTCATTGTCTCTGATCCAGAGGTCTCATGTCTTCTACCAGCATCCGTAAAACTTTTGCAGGTTAACATGTTAACTAGAAAGTACAGTAAATTCTTAAAATCTTCACAGTTCCTTGACATTCATATTTAAAGTATTGCAACATTTTAATTTATATAAATCATCTTACTTTTTTCAGTTTCAGACCTCACCATATTAAGGTCTTAACAATTAACTGACAGACTAACAATATTTCAGACTCTTAGGATTAATGCATTACTTTTGTCATTTAAAGAAATAATTGTCAGTATTCTGTGGAAGGAAAAATCAAGATACCATTCTACAGGGTTGTTTTAGTATTACAATTATTTGACATCTAACCTTGTTTTGTATATGGGCTCACTAAATTGTGAAGTGAATCTAATTCACTAAAATACGATAAAATGTTAACTAGAATTCAGAATTCCAGGATACACAATGTACCATGAATTAATGGTGTAATAGAAGTCCAAGGAGAGTACATATCAAGCAGAGCCCTGTAATGGTCCACCCCCCAAATATGTCCATAGCCTAATCTCAAGAAACTATGAAAATGTCACCTTCCATTGCAAAAGAGACTTTGCATATGTGATTAAGTTAAGAACCTTGAGATAGGAAGATTATCTTGGATACCTGGGTGGGCCCAATGTAATCACAAGGGTCCTTATAAGGAAAAAGAGATGGGAGAGTCAGAGTCAGCGCAGGAAATGTGATGATGGAGGCAGAGGTCAGAGAGAAACGAAGAGAGAATGAGAGAGAGATTTATGTATGCTACACAACTGACTGAAAATGAAGGACAATGCCATAACCCAACGAATGCAGGCAGCCTCTAGAAGCTAGAAAATTCGAGAAAATGGATCCTCCCCTACTGCCTCCATCTAGAAGGGATGCAGGCCTGTTGACACCTTGATTTTGTGACTTCTGACCTCCATAAATGTAAAAAGATAAATTTGTGTTGTTTTATGCCACTACATTTGTGATAGTTTGTCACAGTACTAATATAGAAAACTTCTTTGGTAGTCAGTGGTATCAAATGCAGGCAAACTGAGGGCTTAAGGGCATAGCTTAGAGTTGACCTTAGCTACTCTAATTGTTAGAGTTTGGCCAGTGCTGAACTGTTAATATATAAGCATTTTCAGCACTGGCTGCAGGGCATTATTGAGCTACCTGTTCAGGCAATGCCCAAACTGCAATTCCTCCCATTTATGCTGTGCTGGAAGTGCCCTCCCTGGAAATCACTGTTCCTGTGGACCATCAGGCACCACCAACATCTCAGAAGTGTCCTCTAGCAAGACCATCCTGTTGCGTTCTTCCCTTTTTCTCCTTGAAATGGTCAACACTCCTTATATAGTTTCTGCCTCTTCTTAGTTTCAAAGTGTGGAACTCATTCAGTATTTGACATTCCTAGTGGAGTCCAGAAGGTTAACCCAGTTTAGTGTAACGATGACCACTTATTATATGCCAGACACCAAGCTAGGCATGAGAAAATAAAAGACAAAAGCATGTTCTTTGCCGTTAAGGAATTGGCAATTGAATGTATTTCAGCTCTTTATGGATTATGCATCCTCTCTTCCATACCTGGGAGGGCAGGATAACCACAGCTCCTCTCCCCACACCCCTGCATATGGACAATTCACTCTTCCTTACAGTTGTGTGGATGGTGATTTGCTTCAGCTTTCTTCACCTGTGTGTATTCCGTGACTCAACCCATAAGACCAACCTCTGTGAACATTCTTTTATTATAAGCGTTTCTCTGGGGGAGGCAGGAAGTGTGAAAACATATTTTTCACAATGCCTTAATCAGATTTCATTTTCCCCTAGACTTCTGGATCCAGTGAAGCAAACAGGAGTTCTCCGTTTTTCCAAGGGAGCCAGCCACACAACGGCCAGTCACAGCAACACAAGAAGTCATCACCAACCCCCCTGCCCCAGGATTTTGTTTAACCACTGAGTCAAAATATATATACCACCATTGTCTTTCCTCCTAGAAATCAACATTGCTAAATATTTTTCAGTGACAAACCTCAGAACTTGCAAGTATATTAAAAGCAAAACCAAGTACCCCACCAAACAAAAAAAGCACATTTCTCACCAAACAGGCCCATACATGGGAGGGGGGGAGGAGCACTTATATTTTTACAAGAATTATTACAGAATAGATTCAAAACCTCTCCAAGACAAATGGAGGGGCATTTTATGCCCTGTTTTGGTTTAATATACTCACATAAGCAGTTACACCTGTGTCTAAGGGTTTTTCTAGGCTTCATCTTTTAAAACCCCTGAAGTATTCTTCCTTCACTTGGCATCTTATTTTTGCACATGAAGAGTTTTGGATGAGAAAGACTGTGATGGAGGTGCTCAGTGGCTGTGTTCTTTTTCTGACTTGGCTTGCATAATTGCTATTCCTCTCAATTCTTGTGAAAACACACATGATTCCATGATCCTGCCCCCTCTCAGCGTAGAGTACCATCCTGCCGGCCTCTCACAGAGGCGCCCAGGACTTTCCTACACTAATTGTCTCCCAGCCAGTTGCTGCCTTTCCTACAGCAGCTCAAGCCAGACTTTGTTGCAGCCTGTGAATATTTTCCACTTCAGTGTGTGATGCCAAAATCATTCCACAAGGCCTGCTCCAAGTTTTCCTGTCAAGATAAGCTTCCAGCCTGATGTATACAGTAGATTAGCATAGAGCATTAAAACTAGACTCACAATCATAAAACCAGCAGCCCAGCTTCCTAAGTTAAACAATGGAATGGATGTACCCTTTAAAACTTAAAGGTAAAACAGATTTTCAGAAAGGGTATCGATTTAGAGGACTTAGTTAAAACTGATTTTTAAAAGTGATTATTATCTCATGTACACAAAAATATAGTAATCTTTCATTACATAAATTACCAAGTAGTAGCATCTACAAATTATCCCTTCATCCAGGAGATCTTATTTATTTCTGCTGCTCTTTCACAAACATTTAGAAAATTAGGTATCCACATACCAACATCCTTCTGTCAGTATGTATTGTTTTAGTAATAACCAAATGGAAAAATCATGCTGGGTTAGAACAACCTAGAACAGTAGCCTGGCTTTGACAACAGTAACAAGTGACCATTGTGGCAGGGGATAAATATCCTCCATAACGGTAAACTATAGATTAACAAATGTCTATTGCCTACCTGTAAACAAATTAGTCATTTCTTTTTTTTTAATGTTTTTTTTTTTAATTTATTTTGAGAGAAAGGGTGTGGGGGAAGGGGCAGAGAGAATGAGAGAGAGGGAAAGAGAGAATTCCAAATAGGCTTCGTGCTGTCAATGCAGAGCCCTACTCAGGGCTCAATCCCACAACATGAGATCATGGCCTGATCTCAAATCAAAAGTCATATGCTTAACCAACCGAGCCACCCAGGCACCCCCTAAACAAATTATTCATTTCTGAATCCCCAGTGTCTACTACCATACCTGGCAAGGCGTATACTTATTTAGTTAATGAGTGAATGAGAAAATGAATGAATGAGTGAACACCCCCGTTTTCCCAAAGCTGTTAATTCACCCGCTCACCCTCAAGCATGTTGATTCTTGAAGACATTCCAGGTCCCTGGATCACAAGTTCTCCACATCGACTATTCTTAGAAAATCACTTTAAATATATGTTTAAAAGCCTGTTGAGTTTTCTCTTTGCTTAAGTTCTACTGTTCTGCAGTTTAAAAAAAAATACAAATAAGATATTCCAGAAAACAATCCTGGCAGAATTTGAGGCATTAGAGTCTCCAAGCTCTATAAAAAAAGCTTTTGAATTGCTACAAAAACTAGGAATGACTTTCTTCTCAACTCCTGTGTCACATCCTTCAGGAAGTTTCTTTGAACCTCTGCCTCTCTTTCCTACTCTCACCCTTGCCTTAAGTGTCCCTTATGAAGGATTCCTGAATTCTTGTGTTCCCTATCACTGTCTTTCAATTGTTTCCCTTAATAGACTATGGACTCAGTGTAGGCAATGCCTGGGAATTTTTCTTGGTACCTTCAGTTCCTCGTGTAGATTTTGGCACTTAGTGAGTGCTCAATTAGTGTTTGAACAAACAAATGAAGGAGTGAAACATGGTATTAAATTTACCTGAGATATTTGTTTATCCAGAGAATGGAAAACATTTGGAATGCCTTAAGAGTAAGAAGGTTACTTTCTTCTATTTGGAGAAAAGATCAAAGGGTTTCAGTCAGAGAAGAGGCCTCCATATGGTTTTTATTGTCATCTTTCTTTTTTCTCCTACTGATTAAAAATAAAAAAGAGAGAGTCCAAAATAATCTGAGAGACTGGCAGAACTGTGAAAAGACTGTGAAGCCATATTTTTAGGGCCTTCTGGAGATCCTTGTCAACCCAGGCAAAGCTGGCCCAGGGCCTGGGGCCATCCGTTCCTAGATGCACTGGTGGACAGACAGCTTGTCTCTTGAAGGACATGTTTCAGAGGTTCCTCAGAGGCTGATCTGTCACCCTCCTCTCTCTTCAAGCCAGTTCTACCTGCCCGGCATAGAGCAGGGCCCACTGATGTCCTCTGGCTCTGTGGATTTTCTAGGAAAAGTTAGTATTACCACTCTGCTGCCTCATACATTTTACCTGAACTCCTGCCATTCTCCTGTTCTGACCCCTTTTGTCTGCCTCCCTTGTACTTTTACTCTGTATCCCTTGCAGAGATTTGACATATGTCTTAATCTTGAACAGGATCCATCCCTTCCTGGTCCACAGACTTCTACCTGAAGAATCCAGAAGGTGTAATTATTCAAAGCAGAGTAAGTCATCAGACAAAACTCTCTGCACAGGGCAGGTACAGAAGATCACAAAGCCAACAAGCTCTGAATCTAGGATGACAAGCACGGCAAGAGGAAATCTAGAAAGCAGGCAGGGAGACAATGCTGTGGGGAATTTAAAGCTCAAACAAAGAACTAGTGTCACAGAGGGCCAGGGAGCCAAACAAAGAGCATGGGAAACAGCTACAGGGTTATAGAAACAAGCCTTGTTGCTGCATTAATCCTTTGGCTCTGTCACATAAATGTGTAGTTATGATCTACTGATGAAGGAGAAAGAGCCCATGAGTAAGGCTGTTTGTGGTTTTGAATCTGGGCACTCCACACTTGTGTTCTTGTGTTGAACCATTTACCTAACCTTTCTAACCTCTATTTCCTTTGCTGTAAAATGGAGCTAATAGCACTTACACTGGGAAGTTTTTCTGGGCATTAAATGTGATAATATAAGCAAAACATTGGCAGATCCCTGTTCAACAAAAAGCTCTCAATGAATGCCAGTTGTCATTAGTATTACAGTGAAGGAGATAGTTTTTAGCGTGAGTAGCATGGGTCATGCTGATAGAAGCTAAGCTGTTAGGAACCTCTGAATAAAAATGAAAAGAGCCAATAGAATAACATCGGCTGATAGGTAACAGAAATGGAAAAATATTAAAAGTTTAGTTTTTATTTAGAGTTGTTTTCACAGCTTTATTGAGGCACAATTCACACACAGGGAATTGCATATTTGAAATATACAATGCAATGAGACTTGACATATGCATATACCCACAGAGCCATCACCATGGTCAAGGTAATGAACATATCCATTACCCCCAAAAGTTGCCTCCTGCCTCTTTGTGATCATTCCCCCCCCCAACTCCTCCGTGCCCCACCCTCCATTATCCTCAGACAATCATGGATCTGCTTTCTGTCACTATAGATGAATATACATTTTTATGGTATTTATATAAATGGAATCACAAAGTATTGGTGGGGGTTCTGGATCTTTGACTCAGTACAATTATTTTGAAATTAATCTATATTGTTGTGTCAAAAGTTCACTCCTTTTAATTACTGAGTGGTATTCCATTATATTACATGATTTATTTCTCCATTCATCTGCTTACAGATATTAGAGTTGTTTCCACAAATAAAGCAGCAGTGAACATTCATGTACTAGTTTTTGTATGGAACTCGACTCATTTCCCTTGAGTAAATATCTAGGATTAAAATGGTTAAGTCATATGAAAAGTGTGGGCTTAACTTTTTAAGAAACTGCCAAACTGTTTTCCAAAATGGTTGTGCCATTTACACATTTAATGGTCAAAGACTTGTGTTTTCAATTATTTTATGAGTATGAAATAGCATTGGTTTTTGTCTCTATCTGGATCTAAGATTGCTGACTAGGTCCATGGGCCCTACCTGCTGATCTCCCTTGGAAATTTAACCTAATTGCTTTATTCCTGTAGGTGAATGAACTTTATAAAATGAGAATCTACAAAATTAAACAAATCAAATGATAAAAGCAAGTTTCATAACAATGATTGGGTAAGGCATTTATCTGTTTAACTTCTAACTGTCTGTTTGAAGATTCAATAGGGGATTCCAGATCAAACAGTCCAGCATGTGCTGAATGAATTACATATCAACGCTCATCTGATCATCGTGTTCCAGCCCATCCCCATAGGTCACTGTCACCCTCTCAGACTGAAGAGTCATGATATAGTGCCAAGTCCAGTGAGCACATCCGTGAAGTCTGAGGACACCGTTCCATATCCTGATTCCCAATGTCATTCCTATCCTTCACCTCTGAGGGGGTGCCCAAAATGCTACTCACGTAACAGGGATGGGGAGGAATTCTCAAATAAGTCTCAAAACACATTCAGAATGCAAGCACAGAGTATTGTTCAAAATAATTGCCATCTCAATTCCAAAAGATTAGAAATCTCTGTTCTAAGAATCTGGTTTAAAGAGAGAAAAAACCCGTATGGTGCCAACTGGATGTTCTCATAATAGAACCATCAATATTACTGCATTTTGGCTGGCAGCTGCTAGCATAATCACACTCCTCTCCTTCCACACACCCCCACACTCAAACCCCAGTTCCCCCCACCCCACTCGCTCTCTCTCTCTCTCTCTCTCTCTCTCACACACACACACACACACACACACACACACACAGGATGTATAGGAACTCTGGTTTCCTAACTAAAGGACAAAAAAGGAGATTATGGTGGGGGGAAAAGGCCAGGAAAGTTAACGAGAAAAAAATGGAAGGTAAAAGCTTATGAACTGGGTGTAAACAAGCACCTTTGGTTAGAAGAGTAAAGGTCAGAAGCCCTTCAAGAGGGACTTTGTGGAAGCCTAAGACAGGCTTCTTGAGGTCCAGGGCACAATTGTGTGACACAAAGGCATGAGAATAAACATTGTGGCACCCAAGGGCAGGCCACTTGGGAAACTTTCACAGGCTGCTCCCAGGTATGGACGTTAGCCTATGTATGTAGCAAGAGAGGGACTTGACCAAGCAATTTTGCTGACAGTGGTTGTGGGCTGTGACAGCAATAGCGCTAACAGTGGTTGAAAGAAAGCAACTAACATTTGTCTGTCTGTGTAAGCTACTGTTTATTAAACTCTGCTGTGTATTAGGTGTCATGCTGGGTATCTTACAAATATTTCACTAAACCTTCAAAATAAACATATTGTCCTGGGTTTCATAGATGAGGAGGTGAAAGCACAAGAAGGTTAAATAACTTGCCTCCTCTGCACAGCTGGTATGTTCTCTGCTTCTAGAACCCATGCTCCCAGGGAAAGTGCATGGGACGGGGAAGGGGGTAGAGGCATGTGGCACTGAAGCCGGCAGGCTGTTGTGAGAGCATGGAAACTTTGGAAGCTCCCAGGATAAGTAGGGGTGACTCTGGAGAAAGAAAGGGCCCCCCACTATTCTGCAGATGTGGGCTGTCCAGTAGACATCTGGACACCAGAAAAACTTGCCAGGCATCAATCCCAGCAAAGTCTTAACCACAGAACTGTCTATTGGGGATTAAATTTTACAAAACCATGTTACAATTTTTAAAGATGTTATTTGTAGAGGAAGTTTCGATTCCCTTAGTCATCAGTGTTCCAGAAAGCAGACATGCAAGCATAATGATTTCAGGGTGCCTAGCAGCAAGAAGGAGCACTGGCTGACACTGTTGCTGGAGAGAATGTTCAAGCATGGCTGAGAGCAGACAGCAGCTATCTGAGCAAGTCTGGACTGAAGCTAGGGTAGGAGTCATCAAAAGCTCCTTTCCTGAAAGGAATCTCTCTAACCATAGAAGTCACTATCACCATGAAAGATTTTAAGGTCTGGGTGGCCACCAAAGAAATCTGCTTCTGACCTGGAAGTTTTTCCAGCTTTAAGTCCCAACTTCAGGCTCAAGGAAGAAGCAAACAGTTACCCTATGCCAAGACTGAGGACTGAGCTCCGACTCCACTCCCCTGTGCTTGTCCTTGCTGCCACTGCTCTCCAATGGTCTCCAGACCCCTTTGTTGCCCAGCAGGTATCGACTCGTTTTGGAAGACTCCATCAAGCACCTCGTTTGAAAAACCTTTCCTAACACTCTCCCTTGAGCCAACTATCCCCCTCCCATGGTTCTCTGGAGCTCCTCTAACAAAAGAGTATATTAATTTGTTTTCACGTCTGTCTGTCCACAGTAGAAAGGTTTTTAAGGGCAGGAACCTTATCTCAGTATAGGAAATAATATATATATATACATATACGTATATATATATATATATATATATATATATATACACATATATATATATAGTATATATATGTATATATATATGTATGTGTATATATATATATATACATACTATATATAATATATATATATATATATATTTTTTTTTTTTTTTTTTTTTTTTCTTTACACTGGAAGGGCAATACTAGGGTGTGGTACAATCTTCAGCAAAGAAAATCAGTCTTGCTAGATATCCTAGGCTCTTCTCTGATTCTCTGTACCTTCCCCAAGGCCAGAATTGCTCCTCCCTCACTACAGGATTTAGGAAAACTGCTGATGATATGTGACAGATAGACATTGTCCTCGGTACATCTTCAGCAAGCCTCAGGCCTCAAAGGCACCCAATTGACAGTTCCCGTGATGGATGGGATTGCTAGAAAAGGAGAGGCTGGCCAGAGTGGGCAATGCTCAGGCTGATGCAGAGAGACCAGGGCAAATAGGAAATTTAGGGATGTCAGAACAAAGATTGTCAATGGAATCCCTAGTCCTGTCTAATATGCTGCAAAACAGGCAAGAGCCCTGTTCAGGCATGACTTAAAATTTGAAATATCAAGATAAGACTCTCCTGAAAGTAAAAGTTGGTGTCACAGCAGTGTCATCATCATCACCAAAAGCTTAGGCATTCTTTTGACATGTAGATGTATCCTCAGAGAACAACATTCTTCCTTTCCTTCTTAACAACAGGCTGAGGGAAGGACAAGAGGGAATTATTTCAGAATATATTTATCCTGGCATTTTTAAATTTTATTCTCTCTGCCTTACTAGAGTCTCATCCATGATAGTAAGAGCTGTATCTTCCTAATCATTCAATTTATAGGTCCATTAGAACATGGACCACTTCTGTGCAGCTTCTAGCTTTTAAGAATATTTAATAAAATGTAAAATACGATAAAAGTAAAACCAATGTTAATTATATGTAAGATTTTTTAAAAACAGGGTATAGGTCTTTCTGAGGCTTAATTATACCTAAAAAAGATTTTGTTGTTAAGGGGGTAGGAAGGGGGGGGTGCAGAGAGGGATGTTAATTTACCATATTGATTCCTCTGAGACATCCCTTGAGCTATAAATTGACATTAATTATTCATAGCCCAGAGAGGTCCTATATTAGGAGAAAATTTTTCCATTAAGACTTAATTCACTAGCTCAACACTTTAAAAAGTTGATGCCTGAGTAATTCAGAGGTAGAAACGAACTCTAACCATGGTGATGTGGGGATGAGTCTGACCTGCCTACCACAATGATAAGAGAAAACAGTACAATGCACTAGGGAGAGAGAAACAGACTAACAAAAATCCCCTTCTTGCCCACATTATTTACAGACAGAATCATTATCATTACCATCATCCAGATAAAAAGATTCTTGGCCGAGTCCCCAATATCATCTTCCTCAATAATAAAGGACTTTGTTCCCTCTCCGTAGACATCTTTTGTGTCCACCCTTCTTGTTTTTATTATTTCCCTACTAGGACAAATATGCTCACAAAAATATTCCTCAATCTGGCTCCTCCATAGGGAATTGACCACAGGTCATGGACCATGGAATGACATACTACATTATCATCCAATCAAACAAAAAATAATAAACAGGAGGAACTAGCTACGAGGTCTTGAAAGCATAGACCTCATAGCCAGCTCTGCCTTTGAAGTTCCACTTTTTTATTCAATACTGATGTGGTGTTGTTCTTAGCCTATGACCTGTGTGCTGTCCCCTGCAGATGGCGGAGATCTGAGGACCATTGTTGTGGAGTGTGTTCATTAGATATGAAAAAAGAGACTGTGAATGAATGAAACAAAATGTCAACTCCCTTCAGATTCTTTAAGAATAAAAGCAAACAAGCCAGATACTGAATACTGCTAGGTTTTGTGTGTGTCAGGAACTGAATTAATATCATCTATTAAATCTATTTTATCAAATGGGGGAAAAAAACAGGAATGGATGTTCAAATTAAATTTTGTTTATGATGTTTGCCAAATCTAGGTGATACTGTTAGTTCTTTGTTTTTAATAAAATATCATTTATACCATGTGTAGAGTATATACCAAGGCCTCCTCATGTGACTTTGAAAGAAGATGAAATTCCTCAACAGATGGAGGAAGAATGGATGCCATAGACAGAGATAATCCATATGCTAGAGAATGTTGCTAAATAGCTCGTTTCATGGAATGGAAAGGTCAGTTGTTAGGATGAAAATTCAAATTCAGCAGGCCCACTCTGAGTTTGCCTTCCTTCATTTATTCTCTCAAATATTATAGAGTGCTTGCTATCTGCCAACACTGTACTTGGCCCTGCAGATACAGCAAGGAGGAAGAAGAAATCTCTACCCTCAACAAGATGAGAATCCAGTCTGGGTCTAACTGCCTACCACACTCTTGTCACTCTATCTAGCATGTCACAAAGCAAGGAAGAAATCATGCTTCTCAAGGGCTCATGATAAATCCTGAACCTTATTTTTAAGACTTACTGTTCTTCCTTCATCAATTCCTTTCTTCATCCTCCACAGTCCTGGAAGGTAACATCAGCCCTCCATCTAGTGTCCACTCCCGTCCTTTCAAGAAGTCTCCTTTTTGTGTGCTTAGCTCCCCCACTGTCCCACTCAAAAGAAGAGGTCTAGCTTTTTTGTTCATGCATTTTTGTGAAAAGAATTGGGAGAATGTGTAGGAAGTCACTGGGGGCAGAGAGTAGTCAAGGAAAGAGTGGAAGGGTTAGAACGGAGACAAGTGCCTTACCCCAGAGTTACAGGAGGACCTGGGACACAGATGGAAAGTAAGGGGCTGAGCAAGAGATGCTCTGGGACCTGCTCAGGGTTAGGACTTTGATTCCCCTTAACATTATTCAGGAGATGCAAGTAACAATTAGAGTCACCTTCTAATTCCTTTTGTAGTTTTTGTCATTTCACCATGCCATGTGAAGGCCAAAGGTTCTCAGGTTGATAGTATCTATTCTCATTTTCCAATTGAAATAACTGAGGCACAGAGAAATGGAAGAATTCAGAGCTATGCAGCTCTTGAGGCAAAGATTTTCGATTAGAACCTGGATCTCCAACTCAAGGCTTTGGACCTTTTTCCACTAAGAGCATAGAGTCTGGAGTCAAACTGCTTACACTCAAATCACAACCCTGCTACTTACTAAACATGTCTAGGTTTCCCTAGTGATAGTTCCTCCCTCAGAGGGTGGTTGTGAGGATAAAGGAGTTGATAGATGAGAAAATTTTACAACAGTCATTACAAGCACTCAGTAAAAGCAGGTAGCAGCAGTAGCTATACTAGTAGTATTAGTAATCATGGTAGAAATAGTGGTAGTCATTGTAGCAGAAATCATTTTGCCGCATCTTATATTTCCCTTTAAAATAAATTACAAACTTGGTACTGTCTCCTTCCACCTGGGAATAACGCATACCACTTAGACTGCCTAGAGATGCATTATTGTTTCTAAAAACAGTTCATTTACCTTCCAAAATCACAAGTAAACTCCTTAGCCACTGTATCAGAACACAGTTTCAAGTGAACAAGGAAAAGGGTCTTTTTAAAATTCCCTGTTGAAAGGACACCTGAGGGGCTCCGTGGCTTGGTTATAAGAATGACTTCCTCAACCTACCTTTTTGAATGGTATGACATATAGAATTCTTGATCTTGACACATGTGAAAAGCAATACATTTTATATTATTTTTCCCCAGAAAAGAGAAAGGGAATTGGCCCCCTTATTTGGAAACCAGGACCTACAGCTGATGAAAATTTCACAGTGACCAAACCCGACAACAGTAAAACAGGTTCATTTTGTTCCATGAAGACAAAGCTGTTGCTCACCCATCTCTTCCCCTACGTGTCCCATGGCTTAAAAAGTTTGAAATTATCTCCTTCTTGCCGTGACTGCCATTCATAGGCCCTCTGGGAGTAGGGCTCAGAGACTATACTGTGCTGGCCAACTTCATATATACTATCTCTTTTAAAGCCCATAATTCTATAACATAGAATTCTCCCCACTGTGAAATTGAGGGAATTGTGGTTCAGAAAGGCTTACGTGCCTTCTCCAAGGTCAGAAGCCATACCTGGGTTCATCTATGGTCACAAGGCTCGAAAGTGGCATTGGGTTTAAACCCTGACCCTCAATTCAGGCCTCTTCCCACTACATCCATTTCCAGGTCTGGAAGCATGAGACAGGGCTGGACTTACACAGAAGTACAAAGATACCATCAGCTTCTAAGCCCTAGCCATGGAGCTACCCCCAAGGGCTCATCTCCTTGCTAGCCTTCGTCAAGTTGATTTTTACTCTAAACGTTAGGCCTAAAACATCCCTCCCTGGTTAAAAACATTTTCCTGCATCCAACCTATTCTTCTACAGCTCTTATAAGTTATTTTATGAACTAATTTGAGTTTTACATGCTCCTCACTCTTCCATCTGGGTAGCATATGTTCATCCGGCTACTGAACATTTATTGAGCAATATCATGTAAAAATATCCTTGCTAGGTATCGACAATGTACAGAAAAAAATGGATAAAGCAAGGTCCCTGTCCTACAGGAGTGTATAATCTGATAAGGAAGTAAAGAGGAACAGAAATGATCACAGCAGAAAGCAGCGTATTCACGGAGTGCTGAATACCTTGGGAGCATGACAAATATAAAAGCATGTCCACAGTGACTTTTCTGGGGAGGATGCTTTCCTAACATTTTAAGGCACAGATTCAGGGACACTACAGATCACTTCGAAAGCAGGTCAATAAAAAGTCAATAAAAATCTGCAATTATGCAAAAAAAGGGAGGACACACAGAAAATTTACCGAATATGTGCAAGGCACATTACTGTAGGAGCCGTACTCTTTCCAGAGATAGAGCTTTTACAGGGGAAGAAAAAAGGAAACAAACAACAACAACAACAAAAAGAGCTTGATATTGATCCAGCAACACTGCCATCCAGGAACAGCAGGTCATTTTGTTCCAAAAATCTATAATGCAACCAATTCCTGATTAAGAATTGTTTATTATTCTTCATAGAGATGATTTAGCGTTTCTGCATCCACATAAACCAACTGATTTCCACTTATTTAATTTAAAAAAGAGATGTCAACTCTAGATGTCTAAAGAACAAAGAATGCACAGAGACTAAGCTGAGGTGTTTGAATGGGTGTTAACGCTCTTTTGTTATGAAAGGATTGCTCCAGTGCCTCAATCCCATTTCTTTTTCTAACCTGCCACACCAGAAAAAGTCTACAGAAATGTGAATCTAGTTCCATGACGGTGAAGTACTTTTCGAGGCCAATTAGGGGAAACTGATGAAGGACATTAGATACAACGATGCACGCATAATCACTGATTTATGGATTTCCTCCTCTACCTGCTAATTCATTCCTGCTGATAGTCAGGGTTCTCCAGGTCTTAACTTTTTTGTCAGATCCCAATTACTCAATGTAAACAAATGAAGAGGAAATATGGGTATTCAATGTGATTCATTTGAACAGAAGGTAGGAAACATTAGTATCGATGTATTCCAGGACTTGCAAGCAAAGCACAACTAAATTTAGCAGCCAGTGATATTGATTTGATTAAAAATGGTTTAAGACTTGTAAATGTCACTGGAACTTAGCAAAATGAATATTATTAAATCCTTCTGGTGATGGGGAAAACTAACAAAGGGATTTGCAGTGGTTTCTGTAATTAATTGCTCTGTCATGATTTATATTAACTTACAGTACAACTCCATTAGCTCAGACCTGTCATCTCTGCTCAAGGAACCACCAAGTAATCACTAGCACATTAAAGAATAAATTAGTTTTTGGCTTGAAGCCTAGTTGTAGAATGTTTCATTTGTGTCTGCTACAGACATATGTACCTAATAAAGTTGGGACGAATGAGTTAAAGTACATATATATCAATGTCAGCAGGTTATATTTTAGAGACAATATGCTCAGCATTGTTCATTAGGGCTAATGAATCATGGTCTTTCAGCTGCATCACCTTGTGTTTAGCAAATGCCTTCAGGTAAGATGAGATGCGAAAGATTCCTTGAAAATAGGTACGTCTCCAGAGAGTTTACCCTCTTAGCAGTCTGTGGCCTGTGGTTGTAATAATAGCTTCATGTGGTTTTTGTTAACACTTCATTACCCTAAAGTTGGATAAATTATCCTCCTGCTTCTGCCCTACGTGCAAACACAGAGCCAAAGCCTTAGCTACTACTACTTACCATAGATTATGGGGATTTGTAAGGTTCTATCAAATCATCTTTGACTTTGATAGTTGGATGATGCCTTAAGCAGTGCTTGATAGAAGACTGTTTTACATTTCAAAGAAAGCTCCAATTGCCTTGAGGGTTTGTAAGCTAAAACTTGAACCACTTCCTTTTCATTTCAGGCTCCGGAAAGCTAAATTGGCACTCTGCTGGCCAGAATGATAACTGACACGGAGAGCAGAACCTGTGGGGCATGTCCTATGGAGGCTGTGCACGGGAAAGCGTGTGGCCCCCAGAGTCCACCAAAATCTGCAAGGCTCCAAGGGCAAAGTCATTTCAGCTCAGAATCTTTGGGCACTACCCAGACGTTCATAATTTGTCCTGGATCATTTCTGCAATTTGAATCATCAGATGTCAGTGACTCCTTCACAGATGCTATGCCCGCAGTGCAAGGAGTTTGCTACACAGGGGCTTCTCCTGCCTGGCTGAATAGAGTGACAAATGTCCAAAACGCAGAAAGATTGCAGCTTAGCCAGCTGGAAAATGCATACACTATTGAAGATAAAATATGAAGAGTGCGAATCAATTTGGGAAATAGGGGGAGACTTATTTTTGCATTTATAATGTGCTAAGTGATTAGATTTCATATCTGCAATGAGTGGTGCTGATGGCTTTCCATTTAATTGAAGGGAAGCCCAGATACACCCCCCTAAAAATTTTCTATTTGTGTCCTGCGTGTTATTATATACCCCTGACTTCCTTGTAAATAACAAAGTAAAAGAAACGTTTTCTCCTGAAACAAAACAAACGTTTTTGTTTTTGTTTTTAAAGTGGTGACAGGGGAGGCAGGAAAGTAAGAATGAGACTTGAAACACTGGGAGAGGAGAATGGGGATGAGTGGGGTAATATTAATGTGAGTAACGGCTCAAGGGGGATATATGTTTTTTGTAAAATAGGAATTATTTTTAAATATTTCTAAACATTGGTTTCAGCTAGCCAATAAATGCAGAAGGGAACACTCATGAAGCTAGGCTTTCTGCGAAGTTTTCCAGTTATTCATGTGATGTCCTTCCTAAAATCAGCCCACGTACAGAAAGGATTTAAAATAACGCCCATGAAATAACCTCAGCTAAACAGTCTTATGTTTATTTTTAGGGAATTTTTATCATGATTTACCTTTGATCCTAACATATCAGCAATTAGATGCAAAAATATGTCCCGAACTATACTTTAATGGTAATAAAAGCCAACATTCAACATTTATTCTGTATTGAGAGAAGCATTTCAAAGTAAGAATAAAGTGAAAACGGGAGGCAAAGAAGGAAAAAAAATCAATTAGTCAAGCGGATTTGTTTGGCTGATTATTTTTTTTTATAAAACTGCCCCCTTATATTCAGAGCTCTCTTATCTTGAGTTGCTCTTAGAGTCAAACCAGTACGTTCAGAGAGAATTCACAGACTCGTGTGCAGATGGAATTAAGAGGCACTACATGTAACACAAAGAGAATCCTTTCCTTAGGCTGTGCTTTGTGATTTCTGCCCTTTTGTTTATGCTTCCCCAAAGGATTTGGAAATATCAAATATAGGTTCTAAATCTATTAGAACAGTAGATTCCCTATGGACAAAAAAAGAACCACATGCAGATCAAACATCTGGATTTTTCTCATCTTTCCTCGATAGGTAACACAGAAGCACCTACATTATCCAAACAGGAAAATACGGGTGCTTTGGAAAACACTGACAGTCCCCTCTTTCATATTCTTTTGTTTGAGTCAACTACCTAATAATCTAGATAGAGAAAATTAAAATTTTTTTCTTGTTTCTCACATCTGTTGGCCAGTTTTTGTGTGCTTGACAACTTCAAACAAATTATACAGCTTTCTCCCTTTTTTCCCTCCACTTTGAGCTCTGGCGGAAGTTTCACATGCAGGGCTGAGCCCCAAGTTCTTCAGTGAAGCAAATGTTTCATTTTCAGCAGAGCCCACATATTCCATTCAGAATCGTTTCTTTCACTTCTAGATGTAAAGAGCAGCTGTGTCTCCCGAGTTGCTAAAGAAGATCCTATGTACAAAGTTAACAAAACACAGCTCAGACAATGGATTTGATCTCTACAGCAGGGAAGCTGTACTTTTCAAATTCAGCTCTTTCTGGCTTCAACAAATTACAGGTCCCTGAAAAGATCTGGTGACCCTTTTTAAGTGTGCTTGTTGAACAAGCTCAGAGGTGACCATATGATTTAGTGCAGCATGTTCACATTTTGCCAAGCACTACGGTCCAGGATAGACCATCTATGGAGTACAGGCTCCCTCAGTTGGTGGCATTTAGGGGATCCATGAACTCTGCAGAAACTGTTTATTCAACTGCTTTCAATTGATGGATGGAACTGTTTACCCCTCCACAAATATAGCTGGATGCTGATGCCAATATATGGGTACCTTTTCCCTTCCCCTGACAAGATACTCTCACTTCCACAAAACGGTGTTCTTTAAATATTTGAGCTTCATTTATTTGATGGGACCGGGGAAAGCATACTTTATTTGTTACCTTAAACAGTCCAATATTTATACACATGGGAGATGAATTCAAGCACTTAGAATATAAGTAATAACTAAGTCATTCCTATGAAAAAGCAACACGTTATGTATTTAGTCTAGTTCAGGTTTTCCACTGACTTCAGATGGTGGGTGCTGTGGGCTCAGAGTTAGTAGTGAGGTCTATACAACTTGCATATCTTGAAAAGGATATTCAACAAAATTATGTCAAAGCTAGAAAAAGTACTTATTAACTTCTACGTGAGTACATGGCAGAAACAGTACTAATTTGCTTTTTTTTTCCAATTCGGTAATATATGTGGGAACACAAGTTGAAGGGTGCTATGTGTCTGATTTAGTACACTGATTTTTACTGCCTCTTAAATATTGGGCCCCTGGCCAGTTGTGTGGACAACCCAGTCCTTAAATTGTCTTTGTCTTTCTGTCTTCAAACTCAACCAGATTTGCTCATCTTCTGGAGTATTGGACTTTTCTCTACTAGCGGAGGGGATGCATTCCCCCGTTGAAGAAATAATTCCTACTGCACATGTATTTCCATATCTTACTCCCAAAGGATATGTGTTTTTAATTCTTTTCTTTTATGAGCCCACAAGAGATTGAATTCTGACTTCTCTGCTCTCCCTTTGCAGTCAAATCAGCCTCTGGAAACTTTATGTAAGAAACCTCTGGGCATGAAATAAAGATTAATTAAAATGATAATTCAATGAAAACTAAATTTAAATATTGTGACAAGCAAACATCCCACCTCTTTAGTCACATTCCTGCATGCTCTGTGAGTCCATGTTTGCATGTATGAATGCTGGCGGACATGAGTGCCCTAAAAGTGCCACCTGATTGGCATCAAAAGTGCCTCAGATGGTATAATGCCAGGGAAAATGTATGCTGTCTTTTAGGGTTAAAAAAAAAGAAACCTCTATTCACAAGGATTATTTATGCTCTACACCATGGAAAATTAGTGCCCTTTGTCTAGAGTTAATAGCAATTTGATAACATTAAACTTAGAGAAAGTCACATCAAACAGGATCTGTTTCAAAATACAGATTTGTGGAGGTAGAGCATTTGACTGCAAAATACAGATTTATGAAGGCAGGTAATAAATTTACATACATAATGACAGAAGAAAATCCAGAAGAGATTCTAAAGTGTCTACCTTTAACTAATTTAGCATACAGAAAGCTTGACATCAATCAAAAAGAAAAAGTAAAAAAGTGGAATGTTCTTATTTAAAAAGTATATTAGAATTCTTTCTCTCCTTTGCCATATTAAAAGCCTACATAGTATAAATATAAAGGTCTGCTATTTGGATTCATTTAGACAAGGTGCTAAAAAGAAAAAGAGTTTAAAATTTGTATAGGTCAATGAGCTTCATCAACTACAATGTCTCAGAAGATGGCCTAGCCCAGCTGACTCAAAATGTGAACTGTTCATCAAATGAGAATGTCAGTAGAAGAATCAGCACTACAATATTTATTCCTACATTTACTGTAAATTGATATATTTTTTAATTCTTTTTATGAGCTCACTACTAGGAGGAGAAAAATACCCTTAACGGACATATACTCTAATAACGACGAGTCCTGTGTTAAATACCAAGGAAAGAAACATACAGGATTTGGTATAACTTGGCATGGACCTTGGACTCTAGACACCTAAAACTGTAGTACATGGTTTTGGTCAAGTCACAATCTCCCAAAGCTAAAATAGAGAATATGAACAGCACCTCATGTGTTTGAGATGCACTCGATAAGAAGTAATTATACATATAAATTTGGATTTAAATCTTTCCACTGAAAAAGGGAACACTTACTGTAGATGCTCTCAAGACAAGGCTTCATGCCTGTCTTCCTTTTACCTCCACTTACGTAGCTCTCTATATCAACGGGCACCACTGTGATTCTTGCCTGTTTCATTTTGTCTATTTGTGCTTAGGTGAGTAACTTTGTTATGCACAACTTCAAAGATGTAAAACATCAATCACAGGACATGACAGCAGGTACATACCCACCCTGATAATGACTTACCACCTTGAGTGAGTCATTTATTATTTGGTATACCTCCTCACATGGGATCACTTTTGGACCCTTGATTTAAAAAATATCTCCCCAATAATTTTCCACAGTGACTAAAGCCACCATAATTATAATCATTAATTTACTCAATAAAAGATTTCTTAGGTAGCTAATGTGTTCTAGAGACTAGAGAGTCAGTAATAAATGATATGGTCCATTCTTGTGTTCAAGAACTATACAATCTAGTGATAGAGATACACATAGAGACTGCTATTCACTCAACAAAGCAGAATAAACACGGGAGAAGAACAAGACAAATGCTGAATTATAACAGAAAGTTCAGGAAAGATTTCACAGAAAAGGCAACATGGGAGCTAGGCTTTCAATCACAAGTAGAACTTTAAAAGACAGAGAAAGGACTTCCACAAGGAGTACAATGACTTCCACAAAAACTTGGAATATCAGTAACAGCAATTCACTTGCTATGGCTAGAACATAACTTGAATGGATAGATGCCACAGTAAATGAGGCCAAGCATTAAAGTAATAAGGAGTTGGTTGCATTGCTAATGAACTAGGAATTTTCTAAACGGTAGAAGTAATGCAAGATTTTGGAGAGGAGTCATATAAACAAATCAGTATTTTCAAAAGACAACTCTTGAGCATAGCATAGGATTGGAAAGGCAAGAGTTTGGAAGTATAGAGAATATTAGGTGTAAATAGCTAGAAAAAGAGGCTAGCAATGAAGTTAGAAAATATGGCAGCACTGATATAATTAAGAAATCTGGGCAAATGGTTTGCTGTGGGCACGGGAAGGCTGAGGACTGGACTGATGTGGAAATTCCAGCCTGGATGCACCTGTTATCCAGGGTAGCCAGACAGAAGCAAGTTTGAGAAAAGGGAAAATACCAAGGTTGGTTTGAAAGAGTAAGGAAAAGAAGATAGAAGAAAAGGAAAGAAAAAAAAAGAGGGAAGAGAAAAGGGGAGGAGGACAGAAAGAGATGAAAAATAGCCAAAAGAGAAGTTAAACAGAAAAGGAGGCTTGTTTTTCCAAACCAGAATCCACTTTACTTGCAGTGGTTGTTTCAAAAGGCCTAATTATTTTGATGACATATGGAGAGGAAAGAAAACAGTTGATTTTTTTGTAACTTGTCAAAAAAGTTGACATGATTTATCAGTGTCTTTCCTGTAGTCTTATTTACCTGTCACTAACCTACTTAAATTTCACATTACTCATTCAAATCCATAATGTAATGGGTCAACTACAAATGCATTCATTCATTTGTATATTTAAGCAAATGTTTATTAAGTGCCTGCTATATGCCAGGTACGGTGGTAAGTGCTGGGCATACAACAGTGAGTATAACAAAAATCTCTGCCCTCACGGAGTCTATCATTCTATCGAAGGGGACTTTGTGTCCTTTGAAAAACATGTGGAAGGGAAATAAAATTGTCAGCTTAAGACCTCATTTCTTATTTTCACATGAAAGGAAGTTAGACTTGTTAATATTTACAGTAGAAGTTCAAGGATATGTGATTTTATGACTGCAGGAAACTTAAATTTGTTTAAGGAGTGTGTCGTTTGTCAATCCTGGTTCTGTCCTCTGTCCTGTGTGATCTCTGTACCACATCTATGAAACTGAGATAGTTTATATTAAAATAACAGTTCATAACTGGTTAGTCATTAGGATCACCTGAAGGAGTCTGAAGCACAAATAGGCACCAGGCCCCACACCAACATCTCTGAGAATGGGTGTTTTTATTTTTAAAGCTCCCCAAGTGATTCTAAAGGGTATCACCATGACTGAGAACCACCATATACCATATATACCGTGTGTGTGTGTGTGTGTGTGTGTGTGTGTGTGTGTGGAGAGAGAGAGAGAGAGAGAGAGAGAGAGAGACTCATTTCTTTGAAGGTATATGTCATTTTACATTAGTAAACTGATTGATCCGAGTAGGCAACCTGTGTAATACAAATTGAAGTGCAGAACTGGCACCTCCCCAAGAATTTGAGATAATTGCACAACCAATCAGGGTAATTTGGAATAAAAGTACACCACATAATTACCAACAATAATTTCTTTGCTAACACTTTAAGAAATAGGAAATACAGGGGTGCCTCGATGGCTCAGTTAAGCGTCTGACTTCAGCTCAGATCAAAATCTCACAGCTGGTGAGTTTGAGCCCCGCGTCAGGCTCTGTGCTGACACCTCAGAGCTTGGAGCCTATTTCGGATTCTGTGTCTCCCTGTCTCTCTGCCCTTTCCCACTCAAACCCTGTCTCTTTCTATCAAAAATAAATAAACATTGAAAAAATTAAAGAAAAAGGAAATACAGATTTTTAGTCCTTAAACATCTGAAGAAGTTACTTATGTAAATACTTGTTCTGGGGCGCCTGGGTGGCGCAGTCAGTTAAGCGTCCGACTTCAGCCAGGTCACGATCTCGCGGTCCGTGAGTTCGAGCCCCGCATCAGGCTCTGGGCTGATGGCTCGGAGCCTGGAGCCTGCTTCCAATTCTGTGTCTCCCTCTCTCTCTGCCCCTCCCCCGTTCATGCTCTGTCTCTCTGTCCCAAAAATAAATAAAAAACGTTGGAAAAAAAAAATTAAAAAAAAAAAAATACTTGTTCTGCAGGAAGACACCCTCAAAGAAATATTATTGAAAACCTAGGACTAGTAGAATATTTCTTATGTATTTTATTTATGTATTTTTAAATTTTTATTTATTTTACTTTATTTTAAATCTAGTATCATTAATGTAAAGTGTTTCATTAGTTTCAGGTGTACAATATAGGGATTCAACGATTCCATACATTACTCAGTGCTCATCATAAGTTTAGTCTTAATCCCCATCACCTATTCCACCCACCCCCCCACATAATATTTCTTAAATATCTATACATGTAAAAGACTCTTGCAGTTCCTTAATAATTGATATCTCTTCACTTCAGTTAATGCTGGATGAAAGACCTGTCCCAAAGAACTGCCCTCTTCAGACTTTTATCTGAAATACCATTCAGAGGCCCAAGGTCATACTCTCTTACCTCTAAACACTGTTGCTGGTGGGGGAGGGAAGATGGCGGCGTAGGAGGACGCTGGGCTCACCGCGCATCCTGCTGATCACTTAGATTCCACCTACACCTGCCTAAAGAACCCAGAAAACCGCCAGAGGATTAGCAGAACGGAGTCTCCAGAGCCAAGCGCAGACGAGAGGCCCACGGAGGAGGGTAGGAAGGGCGGCGAGGCGGTGCGCGCTCCACGGACTGGCGGGAGGGAGCTGGGGCAGAGGGGCCGCTCGCCGGCCAAGCAGAGCCCCCGAGTCTGGCTGGCAAAAGCGGAGGGGCCAGACGGACTGTGTTCCGACAGCAAGCACGACTTAGCGTCTGGGAGGTCGTAAGTTAACAGCTCTGCTCAGAAAGCGGGAAGGCTGGAGGACAAAGGGAGGGAGAGCTGCTGAGCCCCCGGACGGCAGAGCTCAGCTTGGCGGGGAACAAAGGCGCTCGCCAGCGCCATCTCCCCCGCCCATCCCCCAGCCAAAATCCCAAAGGGAACCAGTTCCTGCCAGGGAACTTGCTCGCTCCGCACAAACACCCAACTCTGTGCTTCTGCGGAGCCAAACCTCCAGCAGCGGATCTGCCGAAGTGGATCCTGAAGTGGATCATCTAAGGAGAAGCGAGCTAAGCCTGCCCCTCCTGTCCCCGTACACCTTGCCTACCCACCCCAGCTAATACGCCAGATCCCCAGCACCACAAGCCTGGCAGTGTGCAAGTAGCCCAGACGGGCCACGCCAACCCACAGGGAATCCCGCCCCTAGGACAGGGGAAGAGAAGGCACACACCAGTCTGACTCTGGCCCCAGCGGTGAGCTGGGGGCAGACATCAAGTCAGACTGCGGCCCCGCCCACCAACTCCAGTTATACACCACAGCACCGGGGAAGTGCCCTGCAGGTCCTCGCCACTCCAGGGACTATCCAAAATGACCAAATGGAAGAATTCCCCTCAGAAGAATCTCCAGGAAATAACAACAGCTAATGAACTGATCAAAAAGGATTTAAATAATATAACAGAAAGTGAATTTAGAATAATAGTCATAAAATTAATCGCTGGGCTTGAAAACAGTATACAGGACAGCAGAGAATCTCTTGCCACAGAGATCAAGGGACTAAGGAACAGTCACGAGGAGTTGAAAAACGCTTTAAACGAAATGCAAAACAAAATGGAAACGATGACAGCTCGGATTGAAGAGGCAGAGGAGAGAATAGGTGAACTAGAAGGTAAAGTTATGGAAAAAGAGGAAGCTGAGAGAAAGAGAGATAAAAAAATCCAGGAGTATGAGGGAAAAATTAGAGAACTAAGTGATACACTAAAAAGAAATAATATACGCATAATTGGTATCCCAGAGGAGGAAGAGAGAGGGAAAGGTGCTGAAGGGGTACTTGAAGAAATTATAGCTGAGAACTTCCCTGAACTGGGGAAGGAAAAAGGCATTGAAATCCAAGAGGCACAGAGAACTCCCTTCAGACGTAACTTGAATCGATCTTCACGACATATCATAGTGAAACTGGCAAAATACAAGGATAAAGAGAAAATTCTGAAAGCAGCAAGGGATAAACGTGCCCTCACATATAAAGGGAGACCTATAAGACTCGTAACTGATCTCTCTTTTGAAACTTGGCAGGCCAGAAAGGCTTGGCACGATATCTTCAGTGTGCTAAACAGAAAAAATATGCAGCCGAGAATCCTTTATCCAGCAAGTCTGTCATTTAGAATAGAAGTAGAGATAAAGGTCTTCCCAAACAAACAAAAACTGAAGGAATTTGTCACCACTAAACCAGCCCTACAAGAGATCCTAAGGGGGATCCTGTGAGACAAAGTACCAGAGACATCACTACAAGCATAAAACATACAGACATCACAATGACTCTAAACCCGTATCTTTCTATAATAACACTGAATGTAAATGGACTAAATGCACCAACCAAAAGACATAGACTATCAGAATGGATAAAAAAACAAGACCCATCTATCTGCTGTCTACAAGAGACTCATTTTAGATCTGAGGACACCTTTAGATTGAGAGTGAGGGGATGGAGAACTATTTATCATGCTACTGGAAGCCAAAAGAAAGCTGGAGTAGCCATACTTATATCAGACAAACTAGACTTTAAAGGCTGTACCAAGAGATGAAGAAGGGCATTATATAATAATTACAGGTTCTATCCATCATGAAGAGCTAACAATTATTAATGTCTATGCGCCGAATACCGGAGCCCCCAGATATATAAAACAATTACTCATAAACATAAGCAACCTTATTGATAAGAATGTGGTCATTGCAGGGGACTTTAACACCCCACTTACAGAAATGGATAGATCATCTAGACACACAGTCAATAAAGAAACAAGGGCCCTGAATGATACATTGGATCAGATGGACTTGACAGATATATTTAGAACTCTGCATCCCAAAGCAACAGAATATACTTTCTTCTCGAGTGCACATGGAACATTCTCCAAGATAGATCATATACTGGGTCACAAAACAGCCCTTCATAAGTTTACAAGAATTGAAATTATACAATGCATACTTTCAGACCACAATGCTATGAAGCTTGAAATCAACCACAGGAAAAAGTCTGGAAAACCTCCAAAAGCATGGAGGTTAAAGAACACCCTACTAACGAATGAGTGGGTCAACCAGGCAATTAGAGAAGAAATTAAAAAATATATGGAAACAAACGAAAATGAAAATACAACAATCCAAACGCTTTGGGACGCAGCGAAGGCAGTCCTGAGAGGAAAATACATTGCAATCCAGGCCTATCTCCAGAAACAAGAAAAATCCCAAATACAAAATCTAACAGCACACCTAAAGGAAATAGACACAGAACAGCAAAGGCAGCCTAAACCCAGCAGAAGAAGAGAAATAATAAAGATCAGAGCAGAAATAAACAATATAGAATCTAAAAAAACGGTAGAGCAGATCAATGAAACCAAGAGTTGGTTTTTTGAAAAAATAAACAAAATTGACAAACCTCTAGCCAGGCTTCTCAAAAAGAAAAGGGAGATGACCCAAATAGATAAAATCATGAATGAAAATGGAATTATTACAACCAATCCCTCAGAGATACAAACAATTATCAGGGAATACTATGAAAAATTATATGCCAACAAATTGGACAACCTGGAAGAAATGGACAAATTCCTAAACACCCACACTCTTCCAAAACTCAATCAGGAGGAAATAGAAAGCTTGAACAGACCCATAACCAGCGAAGAAATGGAATCGGTTATCAAAAATCTGCCAACAAATAAGAGTCCAGGACCAGATGGCTTCCCAGGGGAGTTCTACCAGATGTTTAAAGCAGAGATAATACCTATCCTTCTCAAGCTATTCCAAGAAATAGAAAGGGAAGGAAAACTTCCAGACTCATTCTATGAAGCCAGTATTACTTTGATTCCTAAACCAGACAGAGACCCAGTAAAAAAAGAGAACTACAGGCCAATATCCCTGATGAATATGGATGCAAAAATTCTCAATAAGATACTAGCAAATCGAATTCAACAGCATATAAAAAGAATTATTCACCATGATCAAGTGGGATTCATTCCTGGGATGCAGGGCTGGTTCAACATTCGCAAATCGATCAACGTGATACATCACATTAACAAAAAAAAAGAGAAGAACCATATGATCCTGTCAATCGATGCAGAAAAGGCCTTTGACAAAATCCAGCACCCTTTCTTAATAAAAACCCTTGAGAAAGTCGGGATAGAAGGAACATACTTAAAGATCATAAAAGCCATTTATGAAAAGCCCACAGCTAACATCATCCTCAATGGGGAAAAACTGAGAGCTTTTCCCCTGAGATCAGGAACACGACAGGGATGCCCACTCTCACCGCTGTTGTTTAACATAGTGTTGGAAGTTCTAGCATCAGCAATCAGACAACAAAAGGAAATCAAAGGCATCAAAATTGGCAAAGATGAATCAAGCTTTCGCTTTTTGCAGATGACATGATATTATACATGGAAAATCCGATAGACTCCACCAAAAGTCTGCTAGAACTGATACATGAATTCAGCAAAGTTGCAGGATACAAAATCAATGTACAGAAATCAGTTGCATTCTTATACACTAACAATGAAGCAACAGAAAGACAAGTAAAGAAACTGATCCCATTCACAATTGCACCAAGAAGCATAAAATACCTAGGAATAAATCTAACCAAAGATGTAAAAGATCTGTATGCTGAAAACTATAGAAAGCTTATGCAGGTAATTGAAGAAGATATAAAGAAATGGAAAGACATTCCCTGCTCATGGATTGGAAGAATAAATATTGTCAAAATGTCAATACTACCCAAAGCTATCTACACATTCAATGCAATCCCAATCAAAATTGCACCAGCATTCTTCTCAAAACTAGAACAAGCAATCCTAAAATTCATATGGAACCACAAAAGGCCCCGAATAGCCAAAGTAATTTTGAAGAAGAAGACCAAAGCAGGAGGCATCACAATCCCAGACTTTAGCCTCTACTACAAAGCTGTCATCATCAAGACAGCATGGTATTGGCATAAAAACAGACACATAGACCAATGGAATAGAATAGAAACCCCAGAACTAGACCCACAAATGTATGGCCAACTAATCTTTGACAAAGCAGGAAAGAACATCAATGGAAAAAAGACAGTCTCTTTAACAAATGGTGCTGGGAGAACTGGACAGCAACATGCAGAAGGTTGAAACTAGACCACTTTCTCACACCATTCACAAAAATAAACTCAAAATGGATAAAGGACCTGAATGTGAGACAGGAAACCATCAAAACCTTAGAGGAGAAAGCAGGAAAAGACCTCTCTGACCTCAGCCGTAGCAATCTCTTACTCGGCACATCCCCAAAGGCAAGGGAATTAAAAGCAAAAGTGAATTACTGGGACCTTATGAAGATAAAAATCTTCTGCACAGCAAAGGAAACAACCAACAAAACTAAAAGGCAACCAACGGAATGGGAAAAGATATTTGCAAATGACATATCAGACAAAGGGCTAGTATCCAAGATGTATAAAGAGCTCACCAAACTCCACACCCAAAAAACAAATAACCCAGTGAAGAAATGGGCAGAAAACATGAATAGACACTTCTCTAAAGAAGACATCCGGATGGCCAACAGGCACATGAAAAGATGGTCAACGTCACTCCTTATCAGGGAAATACAAATCAAAACCACACTCAGATATCACCTCACGCCAATCAGAGTGGCCAAAATGAACAAATCAGGAGACTATAGATGCTGGAGAGGATGTGGAGAAACGGGAACCCTCTTGCACTGTTGGTGGGAATGCAAATTGGTGCAGCCACTCTGGAAAGCAGTGTGGAGGTTCCTCAGAAAATTAAAAATAGACCTACCCTATGACCCAGCAATAGCACTGCTAGGAATTTATCCAAGGGATACAGAAGTACTGATGCATAGGGGCACTTGTACCCCAATGTTTATAGCAGCACTCTCAACAATAGCCAAATGATGGAAAGAGGCTAAATGTCCATCAACTGATGAATGGATTAAGAAATTGTGGTTTATATACACAATGGAATACTACGTGCCAATGAGAAAAAATGAAATATGGCCTTTTGTAGCAACATGGATGGAACTGGAGAGTGTGATGCTAAGTGAAATAAGCCATTCAGAGAAAGACAGATACCATATGGTTTCACTCTTATGTGGATCCTGAGAAACATAACAGAAACCCATGGAGGAGGGGAAGGAAAAAAAAAAAAAAAGAGGTTAGAGTGGGAGAGAGCCAAAGCATAAGAGACTGTTAAAAACTGAGAACAAACTAAGGGTTGATGGGAGGTGGGAGGGAGGGTAGAGTGGGTGATGGGTATTGAGGAGGGCACCTTTTGGGACGAGCACTGGGTGTTGTATGGAAACCAATTTGACAGTAAATTTCATATATTAAAAAATTTAAGGGGCGCCTGGGTGGCGCAGTCGGTTAAGCGTCCGACTTCAGCCGGGTCACGATCTCGCGGTCCGTGAGTTCGAGCCCCGCGTCAGGCTCTGGGCTGATGGCTCGGAGCCTGGAGCCTGCTTCCAATTCTGTGTCTCCCTCTCTCTCTGCCCCTCCCCCGTTCATGCTCTGTCTCTCTCTGTCCCAAAAATAAATAAAAAACGTTGAAAAAAAAAATTTAAATAAATAAATAAATAAATAAATAAATAAATAAAATAAATAAACACTGTTGCTAAGGAAGGTCATGAGATCTTCCTTAGAGAATGCACTCATGGCCTTAAATGAATGTGTAACTCTATTGCATCCAAAATTAAGTTTTCCTGATCATAACTCCAAGTTGATGATGTTACTTTGCAATTCAATTCATCTAAAGTGTCTGCTTTTATTCTTCTTTCAAATTGCCCTCACCATCATAGGGCCCTAAGAACTCAGTGCCTCAAATGGTTTGATTAAAATTGGTTGTTAAAAGTTAAGATCAGAGATTCCTCTTCACGCATTCACTCCCTGCTTCGGTGGCTTCTTGGCTTTACAGGAGGCTCATTAATAGACCAGCTTGCCCAGTTTGTCATCTGTTTCATTATGCAAAATATATACTTTTCAATTACTTTTCCTGTGTGAAAATCTCTTAACTCTAACCTGATATAATGATTTCTTTGGGTTTCTTCTCAACCTCTGAATACCACAGCTTTCCTAAAATCTCAACTGGGGGTAGAATACTTGGAAACCCTGATGGGAATTAATTTTAATATAATGATCTTTATGTGCCCATTAAAATAGGAGTGAGATGGCTTGCAAAGCTGACCACTGGGCAAACCTAGTATTGACCTCAAAGGAAGGAAAAAAAAAACTGTTTAAAGTTTTCTGATCATTTTGTTTAATCTACTTAACATGGAATGTAAGGAAGTTATCCCTAAAATAAAGCTTTGGTTCACAACACTAATTTTATTTCAGTTCTGTGAATAAAGTAGAAAAAGTCAGAACAGGATCCTCTCATCTTCAATGGCCATATCTAAAGTTAAATCCTTTACATAAGTAGTCATTGGAGCCACGCGTGCGCACGCGCGCGCACACACACACACACACACACACACACCCAGGAGCTATAACAGATATTTGCTGAACAATTTTTCTCTCACATGTTTCTTTTGTTTAGTACGTACATTTCTTCTTCTATAGAAGAATCCAGTTATCTCAAGAATTGCCCAAACACAGGTCACTCTGTCTGTCTTCTAGGTAGACCCAGACCATTTATATCTCCAAGGCTTTACTTACCAGGCCCCCATAATATACAGATGCATTAATCCGGCCCAAAATATTTTACTTCTCAAAGCCTCACAGCACTATATTTTTTTAAAGTACTCATATTCACTAAAATTATGTGGTTATTAGGAAGAGGTATGAAAAGCAAGTCTAAAGGCTTTCCTTTATTTCCATGATTCTTCCTTCTAGAAACAAGCAGGCAGTCTAAATGTGCCCTTGTGAGATTTGAGGAAAACTGCAGCTTCCTCAAGATGCTTCACTGTCATTTACCTTAAAATAGCTGTTAATCAATACACAAATATGCGATATTGAAAATGTGGATGGTGTCCTCTAGAGGTGTGAAATGCACAATTTGCTCAACTGTACATAGCATCCCTGGGAGAAACTCAAAGAAAATTTTTAAAAACTCTTCTGATTTTGTTTCTCTGAAGGTTCATCCTAATTCGTTAGGTACTAGAAAGGAATGATTTCTGTAATATGGCACTCTATGAGTGACAAATTGAGATTATAGACACCCACGCACGTGGCACGCATGCGTGTGTATTTCCTCAGTGGGAAGAAATCCTACTTCTGAATGCCTTGATTTGGTACTTATGGCACAAAAGGACGAGGTTATGTTTGAGGTAGTTCTTTTAAAGCCAGGAGTAACCAAGAAAAACCCATCCTTATATCCCACATTGTCTGAAACCTGATTGAGAGCAGAGCTGGACAAACCAAGGAGGGCTTGAAGGGCAGAATAGAGATAGGCAGGATAAAATAAATTAAGTGTGGAAAATTCCAGTGGTAAGCATCTGAGAAACTCAAAGTGGGCAAGTGTGGCAAAGGGATTGCATGGGAAATCCAGACAGGCTATGGCTATCCCAGCAGGTGCAGAAAGGATCATCTCAGTCTTCTCGAATTAGGCAGAAGGTAGAAAGACACCAGGTAAAAATCCTTGATGCTATTCATATATAATTCAAATCCTGTATATACCTCTTACTTGCTGGGTGACTTAGAGAAAATTACTTAATTTCTCTGGTCTCAGTTCTTCCATAAAAACTAGAAATTTTTAAAAATTTATGGGGCGCCTGGGTGGCGCAGTCGGTTAAGCCTCCGACTTCAGCCAGGTCACGATCTCGCGGTCTGTGAGTTCAAGCCCCGGTCAGGCTCTGGGCTGATGGCTCGGAGCCTGGAGCCTGTTTCCAATTCTGTGTCTCCCTCTCTCTCTGCCCCTCCCCCGTTCATGCTCTGTCTCTCTCTGTCCCAAAAATAAATAAAAAACGTTGAAAAAAATTAAAAAAAAAATTTACCTTTCAGTCTACTGTAACTAAGCAAAGAGCAAATTCCCTATACCACTCTGCTTTGCTATAATAATGAAGTATAGCAGGTAATTAAACAGACCTAATATGTGTTTGTATGTTTGATATTCATAATTTAGATAGAAGACGACATTATTTAAAATAAACGCTTGTCATTAAATCAGCTTCATAATAATCCTAATAACTATTCTGCTTCCTATAAAAAAATTCATTTGACAGTAGCTCTTTTTTGAGCACATGGATTAAATAGAGTATTTGTCAAAACATAAGTGTATTAATAATAGAAATATTTCTCAGTAATTTATTAATTATATTTAAAATTGAATCATATCCATTTAGTGCTTTTCCTGTCACAGCTGACCAATGTGCACTGACAAATTTACTGACATAAAGTCACTGTGATCTTACATAAAGAAACAAGGATGTCAAAAATATCCTATAGTTGCAAATGATAAAATAGGCAATGTCTGGAAATGAGAATGCTATTACCAAAAGTGCCTCATCAGTTACCAGAGGAGGCTGGCAGTGTGTGGGATGCAATGACTTCACTGTGATTGACTATGACACATAAATGCTGCAAAAACCGGCACCCACCCGGAGACTGACCCTTCATTTCCCTAGCAAATTATTGATGGCTCTTCTGTTTAACCAGAAGGAAACTGCCTGACTTCAATTTGGCCAAATAATCCAAAAGATCCTAGCTAGGGCAAATATGGAAGAGTAGAAAAAAATGTTTTATCAAACCCATTGCACATTTTCTCTGGGAAACTGTCACAAAGAGACTGCAGCCTGGATTTCCAGACCTGTCTGCAACCAGCAGCATTTACTCATATGACACACAAATACCCTATTATTCTGAGTTAAACAATAATGTTCCTCAGTGTACAGATGTTGAGAGGATTGTAGTGTAATTAATAATTAATCAAATATTTACCAAAATCTGGCATATTAGAGGTATTCTGCTAAGTGTTATATGGGATTTAAAGAAAAGTATGAAGTATCTTATCTCAAATATTTAAAATTTACATGGGGCAAACAAACATTTAAAAGTATACCCAAGGAGAGATAACCAACAGTTTGGACTTAGTTATGCCACATTAACAAATGATCCCAAAATCTTAGTGACTTACAAAAACAATGGTTTATTTCTTTGCCCTTATTAACTGTCCAATAACATTAGCCATGACCCTGCTGCACGTTTCTTCAATCTAAGACACAGCCTGATGGAGCATCCTCTCTTTGGAATGTTGCTGATCTTGTGCCAGAGGGAAAAGAAAATGGAGGAACCAGACACGTCTCTTCTAGAGTGACCAGTTTGGGCTTTGTCCAGTACTGGCTGTATTTTAGCACTGTGATTTCCACATCCTAGGAATCCTTCAGTCTCAGGTAAACCAGGATGGTTTGCCTGAACTGTTGTGGTTTTAAAACCAAGAGAGGCACATCCTAGGAATTCCTCCAATCCCAATAAACTGGAACAACTGGTCACCTGGACTCATTTCCACTCACGTTTCATTGGTCAAAGCAACTCCTCTGCCCATTTTCAGTTCAACAGGGTGTAGCCATATAGTCATCTTAGAGACAGGGACACTGTGAGTCACAGAGCCAACCCTGATGCTGACGTCAATGGAATGGAAAACATAAGCCTTTGCCAGAAATGGACAGCAGAGAGAGAGAGAGAGAGAGAGAGAGAGAGAGAAAGAAAAAGAAAGAAAAAGAAAAAAGAAGGTGGAGGGAAGGAGGAAGGAAGGAAGGAAGGAAGGAAGGAAGGAAGGAAGGAAGGAAGGAAGGAAGAAACAAAAAATTATAAATTTAACATAACAACCACAGCAAAAGGCATGTTTAAAACTCAACACAATTTTGGGGCACCTGGGTGGCTCAGTCAGTTAAGCACCCAACTTCAGCTCAGGTCATGATCTTGCAGTCTATGAGTTCAAGCCCCATGTTGGGCTCTGTGCTGACAGCTCAGAGCCTGGAGCCTGCTTCCAATTCTGCATCTCCCTCTCTCTATGCCCCTCCCCCACACGTGCACGCTCTCTCTCTCTCTCTCTCTCTCTCTCAAAAATAAATAAACATTAAAAAGAATTTTAAAAAAACAACACAATTTTTTGGTTGAAAACCATTTGCTAAAATGTATCATATGTCAGACTCTACATAGGTCTGGGGCTCTCAGAGACAAAAGAATACTGGTTCTGTGGAAGTCACAGACATATGAACCATAATTGAAGTGTCACATGACCATTAAAATAAAGTAAACATGCATCCTTATTTACCCAGGATATCCCAGTTAAATCTGTTGTCTTGATATAATTATTGAGAGAGCATCCTTTCAATCTCAAATGCATCCCAATTTGGATGAAAAAAATATATATCTTCTAGGGAAAATAGAGAAAAAAGTAAATTCCTAGTGAAATCTGAAAAGACTCCTCAAGGCAGGTGATAGTTAAGCTAGGTTTCAATTGATAAGTAGGGGTGTGGACAAAATAGTTGGAGAAGGTAGCAGCCAATTATACCAGAGAAAATGTGAACTCACACACACACACACACACACACACACACACACACTAAGCCTGGACCAACATAGTTAGGAAAACTGCAGGCAGTCAAGTATTGCAAGAACTCCAAATGATCCTCTATCTCCTTGTAGATAAAGCTTATAATATTTACAACCTCAAAGATCTTCATGATCTAGCCCCTGCTGCCTCTTTAACTCCACCTTCTACCACTCTCCCTAGCTGACTCTTTACCAGCCACACTGAGTTCCTAAATAGTCTTCAAATGTACTTCTTCCTCAGTTCATTTGCATGGTCTCCTCTCTGCTTAGAGAACTTTTACCCCCATTATATCTGCATGGCTTGTTTCCTCACTGCATTCAGCTCTCTCCTCCAATTTCTCCTTATTAGGGAAGCCTTCTTATATAAAATAGCATATCAATAATTCTCTATTCCTGCTTCATTTTCATGCAGAGCACTTACCATCATCCAACGTAGTAGAGATTAATATTTTGTTTATTGATTGTCCCTTATACTCCCATGCAAGCTCTTTGAGGACAATGGCTTTAATTTCTTCATTGCTATATCCTATATCTCTGGAACATAAGTACCCAGTGAATATTTCTTGCATGAATAAAGTACAGGAGTCATGGGGACACTGGAAGATGGTAGGAAGAGATGAAAGTAGAAATTAAACATCTTCTGTAAGCTTGATGTGTGTTGAGGAGGGGGGGTGCAGAATACATAATTGGCATCCATCATTACAGACCACCCACCCAGGATATCAGAACCATTATAATTTTTTCTTAATTTTCCTAGAAAGCTGAGTCTTAAAATAGGAATGGGTACAAATACTATATTTGTCCTAAATTTTTATTGTTCTTTATTTATAAATACAATAGGTAACAAAAATGATGAGATCTAATGAAACTTCAACAGCTGCCAGAAAGCATCCTGCATTCCTCCTCTGTTGACCTTTTATAGAAGGCCCTAAAGAAAAGTGCTTTTCAGATGAGCTAGAGTAAATGAAGGGTATGTCAGTTATCTATTGTTGTACAATACCTCAAATCTATGCAGTTTAAAAAAACCATTCATTATTTCTCATAAGTCTGTGGGTTAACTACTGATAAGCATCCAAGCTAAGCCTGAATGATCTTTTCTGGGTTTGCTTACGAGTCTGAGTTGACAGGTTAGGTAAGCACCGACTAGTCTAGGCTAGCCTTGGCCAGGATGACTCAGTTCTGTCTCATGTGGTCTCATCACTCAGCAGGTTATCCCATACTATTCCCATGGAAAAGGGAACCCAACAAAAAGAGGATGTGTGCAAAGTCACTTGAGACTTAAGCTTGCACTGGCACACAGACATATGTCCTGCATTCTACTGCCAAAGCAAGTCACAAGGCCAGTCTAGATTTAAAGGGCAGGGAAAGAGGCTCTACCTTTTGAGAGAAGGAACTGCAAAGTCACATCCCAAAAAGTATAGAGACAGGGTAAGGTGAAGAATTGGAGCCATTTTCAAAATCTATCACAGTCTGCCCTCTGGCCACAATATTATTCATATTCTTCCCATGTGTTAAATACACTCACTTCCTCGCATCAATGAAACACCTGCTCACTGAATTATCTATTAACTTACACTAAGATCACTTTTTAAGCTTACATTTCAAGAAGCATAATAACATCTGGCACAACAAATAAGTTGGTTTAGGAAGAACCGTGCATGCATATGGAGTTGACTATTCATAGCCCCTGAGATTGAGCTGTCAGTAAATAATATTTGCCAAGGAGAAAATAGGGGGAGAGAAATCAACACAAACTATGGCCTGCAGAACCATAGTCTTGTGTTTTTTTTTTCAACGTTTTTTTTTTTTAATTTATTTTTGGGACAGAGAGAGACAGAGCATGAACGGGGGAGGGGCAGAGAAAGAAGGAGACACAGAATCGGAAACAGGCTCCAGGCTCCGAGCCATCAGCCCAGAGCCTGACGCGGGGCTCGAACTCACGGACCGCGAGATCGTGACCTGGCTGAAGTCGGACGCTTAACCGACTGCGCCACCCAGGCGCCCCCATAGTCTTGTTTTTTAAAATGTGTGTTTTGGATGATGGATAATTTATGTCTACTATATTTATAATATTTTATATTCCCAGTCCATAGTAGAATAAGCAGGCTCCCAGATAACCCATTGGGGGTAGACAAAGAGCTAAACTATGAATTATCTTGAAGATCTGTCCTTTAATGTCACTTAAAAACTTGGCATATAATGAAATTATTTTCCAATAGTAGCTTAACACAAATTGAAAGACTGGGCTTCAATCGGAGAAGGCTAAGTATGGCTAGTTTTAGCAAGCTTAATTTTCTGCCCAAGCATTTGGCCCCCCAGAGGCATGTAATGAAAAGCAATTGAACTTGTTTCTGTAAGACTATTTACTCCCTTCAGTTGTTGGACTTATGGACCCATTGTTCAATAGTTCTCTTTTGGATTTCAACCCATGCCTGATTGGTTGCTAAGCAAAAATATAAACAATGCCAAAAAATGTAGTAGGTATTTGGACAGATTAGGTGATAAAGTACCATAATTATGTAATTAACAATTAAAAGACCAAATTGAAAAATTTCAAAGGCCAGGACCCAAATTTTTGCTTATAGTTATCATCTTAGTATATGCTTGGAACAATGTACACCAACAAGTGTGGGCAGCCGATTTAAATCTTTCAAACAGTGCCCCCACTGTATTTTCCCTATCTAGAATACACTATAATGTAGTGAACTCAATTTAAGAAATACCATAGAAAAGAGCTGCCACTATTATTCCAGGTTCATAAACAAATTCATGGCTGGTAAAATTGAACTCTTAGATGCACTATTGAGAAGACTGGGAAGAGCTCCTAAGTAAAGGGTAATTTGTTGGACAAGAATTTAAGTATTTATTCTAGCAACTCTCTTTATGGGAAGTTGGAGCAACAATACTACTGTTATCACACAATACAGAAGTTGTGGAATATTGGTATAGTAACCCACCCTAACGTATCACGCCTCCTTTACTGAGACCCTTGTATCCCACGCTGATTCTGAGCTTGGCCATGTGACTTGCTTTGGTCAGTAAAACACTAGTCAAATGACCTAACTTGAAAAGTGCTTATGCATTAGGCCTTATTCTCTTGGAATGCAGCTGCTTTGTGAAAGTGCCTGAATTAGCCTACTAAAGACACATGGTTTAGCCATCAGGCAGCAATAAAGGTTTGGCAGAGTAGTGATGCCATGTTAGACCACTGAACCCAGTTGAGCTGCCAGATGATTGTAGTCACCTGAATGACCCCAGGGGGCATTGCAGACGAACTACCTAACTGAACTCAAAGTTATTTACTCATAGAATTGTGAGTGCATAAAATGGTTATTGTTTAAGTTACTACATTTTGGTGTGGTTTGTGATGTAGGAAGAGGTAACTGATACAAAGCAAACTGTCATAGCCTCCTGTCTTCTCTTAAGGTTTAATCATATCTGGGCTCATATTTCCAATTCTCCCAGTTTCTTGAGCTTCCCAGACTACACGATGCATCCTTTCTTGTACCTGTTCTTAGTCTCTGAGATGCTATCAATTCAATTCAATTCAATTCAACAAATATTTGTTGAGCACTTATTCTTTGTTTGGCTTTCAATCAAGTTACTAAAGATGCTATCAGTTGCCAGTTCACAAAATGGACTTTGATTCTGGTCTAGGCTCTTTATGTGAATATATGTTAGAGAACACAAGCATGACAGGGTTACATTATATGAAAAAAATAGTAAAATAGTTGATTTTTAAGAGGCAGTTATAGCCTATAATGGGAGCTTAGTGGTATCCTCATGTGAAAGTGAATGTTGGAGAATAGAAAGTGTAGTGGGTCGATGAATGCATAACTAAGAGTGGGGGTGCTGAGGGAAGGACAGGTGGAAGGAATATCAAGAATCCACAAAATATTCAGGGGAATCAGTCAACAAATTTCATGCCTTTGCTTTATGTCTCCAGTCGTCTCTTTCTTGATGTCTTTTATAACTCCCTATTTTATTATTTACTTACCATTTTATTAATTTTATTTTCTTACACTTCTCTTATATCTCTTTCCTATTCTAGGCCTTTTCTAAATATCATGATGCTTCCTCATAGATCGAGTACGAGGTAAAATACGTTAATTATTCTTGAAATCCTCACAGGGAAAAGCACAGTGGTCCACTGGCATCTCCCCTACTATAGTGTTTATATCATTTTTAACCATAAAATCTGGTTGAAGCGCAACAAAAATAAAGTGGTTAGTGAGGATGAGCCACATGGCTAGCCAGCAGGCGTCTGGCCAGCCATGTCAACAAATGTGGTCCACATGGCACAGAGTTGTGTCGTAGAAATAGGCTGTGCAGTGAGAAGAGGAGAAATAGCCCGTCTTGTCTCCCAGTGTAGACGTTGACCGAAACATGTTCTACTCTGTTTAGGCAGCACCACTACCTTACACAATTCTAGGCAGACTCATTGGGAATCCTGCAGTGTGGCAGCTCTGTTCTGTCATGCAAACGGAAATTTAAACTTTTCTCTTGTATATTATGCCTTCTTCTTTGCTTAATTGGCCAAGTCTACTTACTAACCATGCAGAAAGATGCTACTTTTAGGTCGAACAGAACCCACACTGGGTCCTGGACCACCGCACAATAAGTTCGAATAAAATGGCACACTGTCATTTTGCAGATAGGACAATAATGTCATTTCATACCACCCAATTTTGTTGTACTTCCATATGTCTAAGCAAGGTTAGCCACAATAGCTGAAATCCAGTGCCAGACATGATTAGATTGCCTCAACACAGCAAATGAGGGACATTTAGTTTAGAAATTCTCAAAGTGAAAAGTAAAGTTACAATTCAAAATACAGTATCTTATTTACTATGTTAAACCTTTTGTAGAAAGACTTAAGCCTTTTATAGAAAAGTATGAAAATATTCCCAATAGCCCCTTTTTTTATGTAAGAAAAAATAAGAAGTGATTTTACACAAGAAAATTTACTGAATCAAACTATAAATCAAAATCTATAATGAACTACCCTACTATGCTGATTCCAAAACAGCAAGACTAAACACATCTATATTTATCTAAAACCAAAATTACTTTAAAACTTACTTTAATTTAAAAATATTTTACCTTCTCTAATTTCACTTTCGATTTGCAGTCCTTCCCTTCATCTTTTTCTCTAGCTCCATTATTATAGTTAAGCATTAGTTTTTTAATAATACTTTATATATAGTTTGTCATTTGTACTTATCCAATTTCTGAAATATTTTCTCACTGGATCCACACCAAATTATAATACAGTCTGGATATTTTTCAAAGGCAGAAATTCAGCTTTGGTCCATTTCAGTGATTTAGTCACGACCACAAAGAGGAAGCAGTGGCCAGGGGCCCAAGTCCAGGCAAGATCCCTGCTCCTTTTCCTACACCAACCTCTTCTCCTGCTCTCTGGTGCTTTCCCCCAACATGGCGACAGGACTGTCTCCTGTAACAGACCCAGGCAATGTTTGCCCAGGGGTGCTGTAGGGTATATTTTCCTTGCTCATATCTGTTTTCATGTGTTTGTTGGTTTGCTTGTTTGTTTGTTTTTACATATCTATTTGTATTAACTACAATCTGTTTCTACACCATTCTATAAATTATATTTGGAATGTTCAGTCATAGGTAACTTTTTAAGAGAAAGACATTTGTGACTTCTGTCAAACCTAAAAAATAAACCATAATAGTCTTTTCATTGTAGTATTTTATAATTCACTGGAACATGAATAGACCAGCAATTCTAGTAGCTAAAATATGTGAAATATGTGAAACTTGAACTTGACTCTGTCATTTAAGCCTTATACAACAAATAAAAATATGTGAATTTTTTCATGGTACTTTATCACTTACAAAGTACCAATTTAAAAAGAAGTCTGTTTAATAAAAATTAAAAAAAAAAGGAGGTGCCTGGGTGGCTCAGTGGGTTGGGCATCTGAATTCTGCTCAGGTCATGATCTCACAGTTTGTGGGTTTGAGCCCCACATGGGGCTCTGTGCTGCCATCTTGGAACCTGGAGCCTGCTTCAGATTCTGTGTCTCTGGCCCTCCCCCACTCACACTCTGTCTTTCTCTCTCAAAAAATAAACATTAAGAAAATTTTTTAAAATAAGTCTGTCTTTTTTTATTTAAAATAAAAGCAAATATTTAACCCTAGATTATTATTTTGCTGCTTATCCTGAAAAAAACTCTTAATACAGAAATATTTGAACTGTCTTCAGCATAGGTGGCCGCTAAAGGGAGAGAGGAGAGACAAGAGGAATGAAAACAGAAAGAGAGATCATAAAAGAGAGAAAAAGTACTTTTAAAAAATAGGGGAAGAAGAAAAGAGGTTTAATGTAAATGTGATACAGTCATGATGATTTAACTCATACATAAGTATACAGGATAAAAAAATGGCCACAGAAATGTGCTGGGTAAACCATAAGGATCCAGAAAGGAGCCATTTATTGCTCTGTAACCTCAGCAGCAAGCTAAAATTATTTCCTAAATAACAGACTTCCAGTCTTGCTGAATTATTGGGTAACAGAGGGGCAATAACTTCCACTGAATCTCTCCCTTGGCTATCTGTAAAATGAGAAGCATGAGCTAGATCCCGGTAATCTTAGGTGCCATTTTCCAAAAACACAATCCTTAGAAACTTTGCTGTGAAAAATAGAGTCACCAAACAGTTCAGGTTTGGAGAATTTTACCTGATTACCTAAGGGATTAAAATCTAAAGAATGAGAAAATAGTATCATGTTAACTTAAAACTTTTGATAACACGTTATCTCCCTTTTTACTTCCTGTCATAAAGAAGTAAGTTAAATTTAACCATATATTTCTCAGAACTCCTATTGCTAGAAAATGTTAACTCAGATGTCATAGAAAGTTTCTCTCATAAAGTACTGAGTTTTCAAAGAATACTTAAATCTCCTAACAATGTCATATGTCAATTTTAAATCTGTTCCTATCAGTAATAGGAACAATAAATGGGAGATGATAAATTTATATCAGTTTTTATGTTAATCTAGTCATATATCTATTTAATAGGTATTTAATCTGTTTTAGATACATGGGTTTTGCCAATGGAATCCTTTCGTTTTTAGTATTTATGAAATTTCAAATTCAGTACAACCCACCATTATGGCTTTTCTTGTTGGTAGCAATTTTGTCAGGCATTATAATTCTTATGTGAGAATTCTTATGAAAATAAACTATTTATATATAGATTTAGATAAGTTCACATGTATCTTTAATTATTGATATATAGGCCTAGAATTGAATCATTTTTGTCTATAAATATTTCAACTTGTTTCATAGCTCCATATTGGTATATTGTGCTTTAAATACAATGCTTCAAAAAGCTGGAGAAAAGAGAAAAAAATTAAGTTTAGATCACATGCCTTGTGAATTAAAGTCAAAGAAATTAGAGTTATTTAACCTTGTAAAAATCTTATTATTTAGGTAACTAGATGTCAATATGTCCTTTCAAAGAACTGGATAAGTGTTAAAACTTTTATCCCCTAGGCATAGTTCTAATTTAAGGAGGTAAAGCAGACACATGTCATGGTCAAACATATTCCCTGAGAAAACACATAATATAACATAGAAGGTTTTGGGATTTTTTAACTGAAACAATGGAGAAAAACTAGAACTGAGAGAATCTCTCTTCAGGGCTATAGAGAAGGTAGATGTTAATCTGTGCATTGGAACACTAGACAGACTTGATATTCAGAACCGAAAGATTCTATGTAGAAAAAGAGTTATAAATGAGGCTAAAAACAGACAATTAAATGATGGTTTAATCATCAGCTCCATAAGGTGGAGTGTCTGGGTGGCTCAGTCAGTTGAGCATCTGACTTCAGCTCAGATCATAGTCTCACAGTTCATAAGAAGCCCCATATTGGGCTTATTGCTATCAATGTGGAGCCTGCTTTGGATTCTCTGTCCCTATCTCTCTTCCCCTTGCCCCTCTTGTGCTCTTTCTCTCCCTCTCTCTCTCTCTCTCTCCCTCTCTCTCTCTCTCTCTCTCAAAAATAGACATTTAAAAAACATTTTTTTAATGTTTATTTATTTTTGAGAGAGAGTGACATACACACAGAGGGAGCAGGGAAGTGGCAGAGAGACAGGGAGACACAGAATCCAAAGCAGGTTCTAGGCTCCGAGCTGTCAGCACAGAGCCCGACATGGGGCTCGAACCCACGAACCAGGAGATCATGACCTGAACCGAAGTCCAGTGCTTAACTGACTGAGCTACCAAGGGACCCCTAAAAAATGTTTAATAAAATAAAATAAAAAATAAAAATTCAATAAGGAAACTAAATAATAAAGTCAAAGAATTATTATAGAAGGTAGAGCAGAAAAACGAAGGGGAAAATAGTGAAAAAATTACATATAATATATATGTAATTCCAGACTAAATATAGTCACAAGCTTGCATTTTAAACTTATATACTAAGTGTCCAGCCCATTAAATGACTAAAGGCCTACACCCAGACACATGCTTGAAAAACTGAATACCACAATGAAAGAAAGAAAATCCTAAAAGCTTTCAGAGGCAATAATAACTGAAACAGAAGAAAAATCAGATAATCATTAGACTTCTCATCAACAATAGTAGAGGCCAGAAGACAATAGAGTAATGCTTTTAAAATCCCAAAGGAAAATTATTCCCAACCTAGAATTCCATACCCAGCTAAACTATCAATTGAGGACAGTGGTTGGAGGGTAAATACATTTCCATATATTCACAGGCTGAGAAAATACAACCCCCTTCAAATTTTTAGAAAGAAAGCTGAAGATATACTCCAGCAACTGTATGTCCAGTTGGAAGAGCAGAGCAATCCTGAAAAATGGTAATATAGCTAGACTGAAAGAAGAACCTAGAAGAGAAGAAGGGCAGTCTTCATAAAATGTGAAGAGTAGCTCTAGGAGAAGAATAACTAAGAGCATGGATAACCTTTGGGTTTCAACAAAAGTAAATTCTGCAAAAAAAATAAAATCAAAACATCATCGAATGTCAAAAGTTTGACAAGAAGCTCTCAAACTAAGTATTAAACAAACCAAAATATGGCCATTGATGAGCTATAAGAAAAGAAAATCCACTTTATCTTGATCCTTGCAACATTCCCCTCCTACTGGCTTGGGACATTGGATCTGAAGAGATGCGAATATAACCATTAGCAAACAGACCCAGGAGGGAACAATATGTACAAAGTCACAACAATATATATATAATATATTGTAATTATATATTAACTAATTATATATAATTATAATTATAGATACATAATTGTATGCACGTGTGTGCGTGTGTGTGTATATATATATATATGTTCTCAAATTTTAGATCAACAGAGACAAAGTTCAGAATTCTTGGCTATGATAACAGAATAAAATGTAAATATTAACAACTCCGACCACATAAAAGTAAAAGTGATGTAGAATGCAGGATGTCACAGCTAAAAGTAAAATGTGATTTTGGGGAACGAGGAAATATTGCCAAAAGTTAGTGGGGAAAAAAAAGTTAGACAAACAAGACATAGGAGTCCTAGTATACGTTTAAAGTTAAAAATGTACCCAATAAAGGAATTTAAATATATAGTAATTCATGATTAAAATAAAACACTATTGAGAATAAAAATAGAAGGAGAGAAGTCAACATGCAGATATAAATATGTGACTTTAGTGGAAGGTGTTCAGTGGGTGTGACATTAAGTTGATAAATTAAGAAATAAAGAAATGTAAAGAAATATTATCCAGAGATGATGATAAGTAGAAAAGATAAGAAAAGCTGATAATAGAAATATAAAAATGAAAATGGTTGACTTCTCCTCTTTGGAATGAACCTGAAAATGTTGCTTTGAATGATATGCTCCCCACTCCTATTTGTTACAATGCTCACATGTTACTTTGATAAAACTTATTTTTTTAAAAATTAAAGAAATAATTTTAAATCATAAAGATTTCTTAGACACAGGAAAGAACAGTGAAGACAATATAATTCTGGACTTGTCCACTTGTGAAGAAAATTATCAGACCTGTTCCCTCAACACTTGATTTGTGCAAGCTGGGATGCTAAACACTCTATGTTCCTTGTTTCTAAAGTTCACAGCAACATAAAAATTATAATGCTCATTTCACAGATGTGGAAACTGACCTTCAGGGAATTTAAGGAACAAAGGGGTTGAGTGGTAGAACAGAAGTTATTACAAAGGCATGGTTATTTTTTTAAATATTTTTAAACAAAATGAGAGAAAACATATTAGATGATCCCTCACAGTATCACATTTGACATTCTCTGATTTCACAAGCAGAACAAGACCAAAACCTTACTTGATTTTCCATGTCAACCTAAAAATCAATCCAGACATCCAAAAGGATGCACACAACTAGATAAGGTTTCATTTCCAGAGGTTGTGTGAGGTCCGGAAGGTTCATTATCATGCACAGGTGCAGGGATTTTTCCATTGCAGACCCTTCCTACATGTGGTATGTCTGCATCACATTTATATATACTTTATTTGATTATCGCTTTCTTGAACTTTCAACACTTTTACATATAAAAATATTATACTGTTGTAGTATAACAGCAAATTAAACAACAGAAAAAAAAAGGGTTCCATTATCAAAGCTCACTTTATGTTTATTTTAAGAATGTTCAAAGATCCACTCCATGCAGTTAGGTTTTACAGCTCAAGAAAACAAGCTCCAAATTTACAGATATTTCATAACATTCCTATCAGCATATAAGAGCTTCTTTCACAGCTGGCACAGAGTGTCCTTTCTTCTGTCTCTTCTAAATTGGTAGGAAGCTCCTTAGATCTCCTTTTGAGAACATTTTCTCTCCTGGCAGTGGGGAATCACAAAGGGGACGCTATTGATCTGGCGCTGAAGTGAAAATTTCCACACGATGAGATAGCTAACATAAGTGCAAGTTCAGACAGGAAACCAATGACTTTATTAATTATTGCTGGCCATGTCATTATAAAAAATACTCAGGCTAAAAGGAAAAATACAGAACATGTGTATGAATGTGTGTGTGTGTGTGTGTGTGTGTGTGTGTGTGTGTGTAAGAAGTAGAGAAGGAGGGAAACAGAGAGGGAGAGAGAGAGAGAGAGAGAGAGAGAGAGAGAGAGAGAGAGAGAGAGAGAAAGGGGACAAGAGATGAGAATGAATGCCATCCTGTAGACACCCCACCAGCACTCACCAGAGGAAATCAAGTTGCCGCCAGTTTGGCTGGGGTTCAGTGCCATCTGCATAGTATTTAAAAGTGAGAGCCAAACTCTGAGCTATTTTATTGGAGTTAGTAAGGAAGCTCTCCAATCTATATCTGAAACTCAACCGTTCCAGCTTCTGAGCATCACTAAAAAGAGCTTACGGAGGTCAAGGAACTTAAAAACAGCATGAGGAGCCGCTTTGCAGTCCATATAAAACTAGGAATCAGTAGCCTGAACATTGATGAAGGCCATTTGGTCTCTAATGAATTGTGGGAAAATCCTGAGGCAGTTCTTGGGGAGAAAGGTATGAGATAGAGGGTAATAATAACACTAATGGACAAAATATACAGAGTACTTACTCAAAGCCCAGCACTGTTTTAAGGTGTTTACATTCACTAATTCATTCAATCCCCACAGCAACCTCGTGTGGTAAGTATTATTATTTTCCATGTTTTGTAGATAAGGAGCCTCCTAAGAGGAGTTCTTCAGACAGAAAGTTTCTTCTTAATGTTGGTTTTTAATTTTTGCTCCCTCAGAACCGAGGACTTGTTCTTGTTTCTAAGTGACTTAGAAGGGTGCAGATATGAATTTTGCTCTCCATATCAGTGAAGCATTTAAGAAAAACAAACTTGAATAGATTAGTAAGACTTATCCAGGCATATAGTTAATAGTTATAATAGCTAGCATTTATTGAATGCTTCCTATTGTCAAGCTCTGCTTTTCTTATCATAAATTAAATGAGTCCCTGCAATAAACCATCAGGTAGGTGCTATCGTGACACCCTTTTACCCATGAGGAAACTAAGGCACAAGGTGTCAGGTACCCTGCGCAAGATCACAAAGCTAGCATATAGCTGTGGCAGGACTGAACCCAAACCAATTGGCTCTTGAGTCTGTACTATTATTCTAGTATCTATTGCTACCTTCAAACCTTAGTGGCTAAAACCAAAAATTTATTATTATTTCTCTCCATTCTTGGGACAACTGAGCTGAATAAGTGCTATCACTTAGGGTCTCTCGAGCAGTTATAATCAGATGGCAGCTGGGCTGGAGTCAAATGAACACAGAACTAGGCTGGACATCTAAAATGGCTTTTCACTCACAAATTTAGCACCTCAGCAGGGATGGCTAGAATTGCTAAGGTCTGCCTATACTTCTCTCTCTGTCTCCACAGTCTCTCAGTATGGGTAGCTTCGCCTTCCTCACTGCATCAGGGTTTCAAGATCGTCAGATTTTGTTACATAGCAGCTGGTTTCTCCCTGTGTGAGCAATCCAAGAGGCCCAAGAAGAAGCTGGAAAGTTTATTTCTACCTAGGCTTGCAGCATCGCTTCCTCTACATTCTATTGGTCCAAAGCCAGTCGCAGGGCCCACCCAGATTCAAGGAGAGGGGTTGACATAAGAGTGGAAATGCTGAGAAGCATGATTCACTGGGGGCCCATCTTTGGAGACCAGCACTTGAGCTCCCAGCTACAATTATTTGCTGCTTGTACTGTACACTGAAGAGATGGAGATTCCAGACCAGATTGAGCAAGGAAAAACAATGCTACTGAAAATAAGTACACAGGAAATCCTTTCCAAAACAATTGTCTTTTTCTACTAGAGAAATCTGCAGAGGTGGCACTGAGTTGCCTCAAACGGTACCAGTGAGAAGAATTCCAAAAATGTCTGGAAAGACTCTAAGTCTCATTAAGCAAGATAAAAATTAGCATTTTCCTTATTCCTTTGCTCTTTGGAACAGAGTCTGAAGTCTCCCTGGAATAACAAGCATTTTCCCGTGTCCTAGCTCTGCTGCTAATTAGCCTTGACCAAGTCACTTAACATCTCAGGAACAGTTTCCTCATCCTTTAAAAAGTGATTATACGTTTTACGTCACAGGATTGATGGGAGGAACAAACAAGATTGTGCACATGAAGGGACTTTGAAAACTAAAAAGCAAAGCACTTCTCATTGTTGGATCTTGCTTTTGGCGGATTATTGGTTTTGTGTACATCTCTTCCACTGGCCTATAAGCTCCATGATATCCAGGATTCTTACACACTGCAGCACCCTCACTGCCTAGCAAGTGCTGAGCCCACAGTTAAGACCACATGCTCTACCATCTAAGCAGGAACACTTTCAAGAGTGAAAGGGGACATTTTAAATAATTGTGTATAGACCAACAGATGTAGGAAAAGACATACAGCCATCCTCTCCTTGTGAACACCCAATCAACGTTTGTGCAGTACAGTACTTATTTTTATTATTTATTTTTGCTCATTGTGAATCTTATCATTCTTTTTTACCCTCACTCTCATCCCATTTTATCTTTATTTCAGAACTTGAATTCTATCCCATCTCTAATGGCAAATGAACTCTTTCATTAATGGGTTATCACTACTCTGAATGTCAAGCCTCCTCCCAGGAATTAGACTTCTATTTTATTAATTCCATACATAATTGTTTCGTGTCTGCCACACAGCAAGCTCTGCCCTCCCTGGGCTAGGAAGTAGTGACCAAGACAAGGAAAATCACTGTCTTCCAAGAACTTCCATTCTTTGGAGTTAGACAGCATATATACTAATATGACAATCTTAGACTGTGATAAGTGCTATAAAGGTTATGAAATAGGAAGCTTTGGTAGTTGGCAATGCAGGTTTTAGAAAAGACAGTTTAGAGAAAGGAGAAGCTGAAATCTGAATGAATGAAGAACCCAAACATATGAAGGGCTGTGGAAAGTGCTCAAAGCAGAGAGAGCAACTTACCTGAAAGCCTGAGGGGGGATGAGCATGGCAGCACACCCAGGAATGGAGAGGTTATATGTCCAGGGCCCACTAACCAAGGGTAGAAGGGTACAGTTGAAGTTGGAGAACACTGGCCTTGAGGTCAGATAGGCCCATTCTTCGAATGCCAACTCTCCCTCTCCCAAGGGTGTAATCTGGGCAAGTAGTTTACATTTTCTGGGCCTACTTTTCAGGGTCGACATGAGGAGGAAAGAAGATAAATGTATGTGAGGGGTCCTATACAAAGTCAGTGTCATATAAATGGAGAATACTATAGAGACAAAATTACCTTGAGTTTCCCAAATAAATGCTCTTGAAATTATCCATAAAAAGCTGTCTTTGAGCTTTTATCCATAAAAAGCTCAAGGAACTAGACATAAAAATCAAAACTACAATGATCGTACATTGTTTTGTTTTTTATATTAAATACAGATCGGGCAGAATATAGATTAAAATAATCACTTAGAATTTCTGGAAACTCCTCTAGCATCCTGGGCCCTTACCTGTTTCCTAATCCCCTTGTCTCAGTGCACCTTACACAACCCTATTAATTTTCCAACTAATACAACTAGTACTCAGGAACCAGGTTCCCTATCCTCTTTTTAACTCCCACCACATCTTACTCTGTACTTTCATAGAATTAATACTGCTCTTTCAAAAGAAATCTCAAGCTAATCAGTCCATGTTGAAAAGGATTAAGCTTTCTGGTTAGAACTTGGCCTTTTTGTGCTTGTCCTGAGCTGTACCTATTGTGCAGGTGCCATTCCAACCTCTCTACACTGAAACGGACAGCGTGCAAAGTCCTTTGTGCAGCTCTGCAGGTGCATTAATTATAGACTACCTGGATGCATCTAGAACACTTGGCAGTAGCAAGACTGTAGTTAATGTTCTGTTAAACAGTGTCTCCAATGGTGTATGTTGTGAAGAATTATAAGAGACAGTTAGATAATGGTTTAGTATAATCCAGGAGTCATTTGATCACCCCAATCGCATCCCTACTCAATTTTGTTGCAAAATAAATCTTTTTCTTTGATAATAATCCTTCAAAACTGATAATAGGTATCAGCCTTGGAACAAGGTAGGAGAGAGTTATATTTACTGCCATGAAAATAATTTCTAGGAAGGGAAATTCATTAGCATTACTGAAATGTTGGCTCTTATATGAATGTGCCCTAGTTCCTCTCTGAAGCCAGAAATCCCAAAGGCATTTTCTTACTTTGATTTCAAATGTGGAAAAATTCAGTACTGCCAGAGACAGTATTTTTTTTTTTAAAGTGGGGGGGGGATGAATCTGAGTGGATTTTTTACCAAATGCATAAGAAACTGAAGCAATTTGAATGACCTATGTTGAAAATTAAAAAGCACTCATGTGGAAGAATCAGCATGTGGATCCCTCATTTGAAAAAGAATAAAGGTAATTAAATCATCCTTTTTTAGTTAGTCCAAGGAAAACCCACTAAGATGAAACCAGTTTGCCAGCTCATTAGGCAAAATACATAAAGGCAGTCAGAATTATCTTAGTTTCCTTGAAGTTCAAGCTAAGAGAATGGACCAACCAACATACAAAGACTGGCCAGGTACATGCCCCTCAACCCACGGGGAATATCTCTACCAGAGGAATCTCCTGTTTGCCTACTCTTATTTTTATTCAGCTAAGAAAAAACATTTTAAGAGTTATTCCTGCACTCATGGAGGAAGATGCAGGTGATAGCAGGGGCGAGAGGTTTTCTTAGTAGAAGGAAGAGAAACTTAGGGAATTACACTTTTGGAAATCACCATTTCCAGAGAAAGTAAGTTTTCAGTTACTTCATTTCATTCATCTTGTAATAAAAATGAAGAGATATCAAGGAAGAAGTTACAAAAGAAATGACTACGTTTTAGCAGCTCCTTCAGTTCTGTAATTGGGCCATCAATGCCTAATCAAAACAGCCATATTGAACATGAAAAGGGATAAAGCAGAGAAAACAAGAAAGGAATTCACTGGAAACAGACGTGCTAATACCTAAATTTAATACTCACTGTGAACTAAGTTCTTTCATTGCTCCTCCATGTTTACTGCTTCCAAAGGACATAGCCCAAGTCTCATGAGAAAAAAGCTGTCATTTCTCTTGGTAATTTTATTTAAAACCCTGTCACCATAGACTTGGAAAAATATGCTGGCTTAAGGGAAATAACATAATAGTATTCCATTTGCCTCTGGAATGCTTTAAGAAAAACATTTTTTTTAAAGTTAAAACCTTTGAAGTTTCCATCGAAAACTTCCATTATATTCCCCAATCATTAGTACCTCTAGTGTTTCTCAGCCCCAATTTCACTCTTGAATCTCATGTGCACAGTCTTTCATGGAATGGTGTCACCAAGATATCTCCTCAGCACTGGACTGTACACTGAATCCATAACCTCCTCGTCAGTTTTCCCATTATGGCACAGATAGACCTCTGGATTCTCTCACTTCCACCCTCAAATCATTTTGGAGATGTTACTCCCTTCCTTCATGGATAATTCAATTCCATTTATTTAAATCACTATGTATTGGACCCCAATAAGCACATGAGATACAAAGCTAAATAAAAGAACAATCCTACCTTCAAGAGACTCAGAGTGTGGTGTGAAGGAAAGACACATATGCAAGTGACAGCAACACAAGTTGGACTAAGATCAGTTCTAGCGTAGACATGCAGAGTGAAATGACTGAGGAGTGGTTTCAACAGGCAGAATGTGAGGGAAAGCATTCGAAGCAACTGTGACAACAGGAGCACAAGCAAAGCAGGAGAGACTAGGGAGTCTATTCAAGGAAAGGAAAGTGATCTGTGCATGGAGTAGATGGTGGAATGCCTCAGACATGAGTCTGGAGGGCTAATCCATGCCCTAGGGCTCTGCCTATTACCTCACAGACTGTGAGCCTTCCCTTACCCTGTATTCTTGTAACAAATGTCCTCTTATCTCTGTTGCCAAGAAAAGATCTTTCAGTTCATCTCTTTTCTTTTTTTTTCATCTGTTTAATTAGGTTATAAATCCTTTAGGAAAGAAGCCACGTCTTCTATGTTTTTTGTGCTCTCCGAATAAAAGTAAATATTGTACACAAAAAGCAGTCCCCACTCTGTGGTCATTATGTGTTGCCCTGGGTATGCTTCCTCAGTGCCCATGGTGTTCTAGGCAATTTTCTTCACAAGTGAAGACTCCAGTAGGGAAGTTGACATCCTTAGGAATTATCACTAGCTAGCAAGGTGGGCACAGGGGAAGAAACCCAATTTTTTCTAAATTAGGAGGCCTGGAACATTATAACATAAATGATTTCCTGATTATTAGAAAATGGGGGAAATCTTAACGTTCTAAGAAACTCCTGCCACCTATTCCAACAATTGTCTCAAACTAGAAACAATGGATTATGAAAGTTCAATTTCAAGATCTACTAAAAATCATCAGCCTGAGACATTTTATTCTTTTTTTATCTCCTCCTACAACAATATTTCACAGTTCAAGTTTTGTCTTTACTTGTCCTTTTTACAATCTTTTTCACAATTTTAAGGAATGCAACATGCATTCTGTAGAAGGAAAAAAAAGATAGGATAGCACCAGATTTACTCTGACCTTTTTAAGGTTCCAAATTTAGTTAGTTAGCCATTTCTATCCTCCTAGCTTTTCAGAAGCTTATGTGTTGAAAGAACTAAATATGGCAAACCCCTCCAAATTACCAGCATTTAAAAGGTTAAACAGTTTATTTTTATCTCACTAGCAGAGAATCAAAACTCCAATGTGTTCAGGCTTGCTATGACAAAGATCACAGCAGGAACCTAGAAATTATCTGTTCTTAACCCTTTCCATTTATAATACTCAGATCTCACTCTGGGCATTTTCTTTCCAAATTTTGCAAACCATCCAACTGTGGCTCTCAAAACTGGTCACAAGGCAACACAGCTGCTAGCTTTCTTCCTCAGGGTTGATCATCTCCGTCCATAGGAGCCCAGAGTGCAGGATTCAAAGTCCCTCGAATACGGAACTCTCACTGGCAACAAGCAGACCCCACCCTCTAGGCTGCTTCAGGGAGCGTATGATTTTTCTATGTAGGGCAGCTTTTCCCTCAAATGAACTTTCTGATTCAGGTTGATGGATTGCTTTCTTTGTGAACAGAAATAACTACTTTCAATAATATTGAGTGAAGCAAGGAACAGATTCACACACCTTTCTTGAAAGAAGTTCAATGTCATAAAGATAATACAGTACTGTTTATGAGATATGCTTTACTTCTCTGCCTCTCTCTCTCTCTCTCTCTCTCTCCCTCTCTTCCTCTCTGAAGATTAACCAACAATTACTTTTCAAAATTCACCACTTTGGGGCACACATGTAAAAAGTGAGAATCCCTACAGTAGATGGTAGAGACTTTGTCTTGTCACCTATGAATTAGGCTTGTGTGAAACTTCTCCTTGTTCAAGGGAAATGGGGTCACCAAGAGGCAAGGCTCAACAAAGGAAGGGACACATCCAGCTACTTAACAGCTTTGATCCTTTCTTCCCCTTCTCCGGACTACACTCAATTTTCTACCAAAATAGCCATGGCTTGTCTTTTCTTACCCATTTCAAATCCTGCTTTGAGAACACATAAATGGGTGGCATAATTTCTAAGCATAAGAAAAGTGAACTACCCACTCTCACAAAACAAAGAAAGCCCGCTGGGCTGTTAAAAAATGAAAGCATTAAAAATGGAGCTTTTTGTTTCTAATAGGAGAACGCTTGGTTTGGCCTTTGAAGGCATGGTTTAGGCTTTTGTGACCTACACTCTGAGAGCCAACCTGGAAAGCATAGTTAGTAGGTGTGGTTAAAATACAGGTCTCAGATAATGAAATTCACTACTTATGCAAACGTGATTCTCTCTGGGGTCCTAAAACTGCACCTCTATTCTCAGAAAACAAAAACGTAAGTGATAATAATGTGTTACATTCCCTGAACGTATCAGCCTTACAAAACCACGGCTAGCCTAGGTTTTAAAAAAAATGTATGTGCTCTCTTCAAGGAATTTTCCTGTGTAATATAAAAGTTCTCTTTTTTGCCACCTTCAGAGCATAGGGATGATAGGGAGTCCAATCTTATGTAGAGTTAAGTTCTAAATTCAGCACATAAGGCGAAAATTACATAGTCAAAATTACCCTTGAAAATCCCTTAAATTATCCATAAAGTAGAGTATACATATTTTTGTATACATAACATTATACAGTAATTTTTATTCATGCTAAAACATGGGAACTTCAATGCTGGATTAATGGAAGGAATAAAAGAAAATCTGTGAAATCTACTCAGCTCTCTGGCATTCAAAATATTCTATAGGAAAAGATACAGAATTGTAAATCTTCCATTTGCTTGCACAGTCCACTCTATTCTCTGTTAATATTTAGCCTCCACAACTTAGTATATGTTAGCAGATTTTTTTGCAAGCATTAAATAAAGCAGCATCAAGCCATACCCCAAAACATATATATGCAGGCTTGATGTGACTTTGCCATGATCAATTATGATTTTACAATCCAAATCATTTTATAAAATGTGTTCACAGCCATTATATTATCTGACCCTTATTAGGTAACAGGGACAAGCATGAGCATTCTTAACCTGAAGTTTAAGCCACTTGTTCAAGGTCAGTCTGTTCATTAGAGGCAGAATTGAAAATTCAAACCAGATCATCTCATTTCCAGTTCAGTGCTTCTTCCAAAGGATCCTACTATTCAAAAGGCAGTTGACACAGAAATTTAGTGTACCTTCTTTTGGGGGCCTATCCAGTGTAAAAAAAAAAAATGGAAAGAAGAAGGAAGGAAAAGCAAAGCCTGTTATCCTGTTATGGTCACCCATATTTTGAGATCCACTTTGGGAGGAGAATGAGATTTTGAACAAACAAGAAAGACATGATAAAAAAAAAATTATGGATGGTTTCTAAGAAATCTGTGGAAAAAGAAGAAATAAGATCCTAATAATCTGTCAATATTTAGACCTTCAGTTACCTAGAAAAACTTGCCCTGACACTAATCACAGCTGAAATATAAATTGTGTGCTCGCCCTTAAATACTTTCTAAAATATATAAACGGAGAAGAAGAAAAAGAGGAGAATGAAAAGGAAGAGGAATAGAAATAAAACATACCAACATGCCTTCAGATATCATTTCTTCAGAATCTAGAGTCTACTCAGAGCCTACTCTCCCCATTCAGCTCCTTTTTACCCCAATACCCACACACAATAATCATCCACATTTATGTTTTAGAAATGTGGGAAAAATAGAATTCTATTTTTGTATTATTGAATAAAAGCAATACAAATTGACATTATGAACTAAGCAGTCAAGGGGCTTGCATTAAGTAGGATTTTTGTTTTGTTTTATTTTGTTGTGTTTTGTTTTTTGAGAGAGAGAGATCATGAGTGGGCAGAGAGAGAAAGAGAGAGAGAATCTTAAGCAAGCTCTACACTCAGCATGGTGATTGATGCAGGGCTGTATCCCATAACCCTGAGATCATGACCTGAGCCAAAATCAAGACTTTCAATTGACCGAACCACACAGGCACCTGAGAATGGTTGTGTTTTAAAACTGGCAAAGGAAACTACTTGCTCTTGGTATAGAGGAAATTCATTCAGGGTTTAATATTCTTCCTTATCTAATGAGAAAGTAGTAAATGCTGGCCATAACCAAAGGGATTTTCCCCCCATATTGGGATTAGTCAGTCCATTTCCATGAATTAACAGCAGGTATTTCTCATTCTCATTCCCATAGTAAAATGGAAAAATTAGATGTACCCGCCAAAAATTCTTGGCAGAGTGGGACGAAATGACATTTTGATGAAAAACAAAATTAGTAAGATAATTTTTTATCACTTAAGTAAGCAAATGCATTCTAATCACTATTAACATGGAGTTGAGGGCATCCAGTGTATCTCACACATAAATATGTATCTCACACGTAAATCTCACCACTTTCATTTGTAAGGAGATGAAAAATATTTTACTTTCCTTAGTGCTGGAACTCCTGTTAATAAGCAACTGGAGGGAAGAAATATGGCTGAAGATGGGGAGAGAAGGGAGGAGAAGATGGGAATCAGTAAGAGGGAATAAGGAAGAAAATTCTTAGGGAAAGTAGTGAATATTTCAAGAGTTTAAAGAATGTCTTAAGAATTTAAGAACAGAACTCCCTGATGTCAATTTCAATTATCTTTTAAATTACTTCTGTGATTTAAAGCTCTTCTCTCTCTTCCCATACAATATAGGTAGTTGTGTGTATCAGGCGGGACTTTAAATCTGTTATCTCTATGAATGCTTTGGTAGAAGAGTTTTTGGTTGAAATCAATACAAGCTGTATCTCATCTAAGTTTTCCAAGTGTAGGATAAAGTAAACAGAGACCCAGACCCAGAGGCCTCATTCCTTAATGCTCATTCCTTCTTTTAATTGGGAAATATTAATTGAATACCCACTATGTATTACTCTATTCTAAGCAAGGAGGATGGAACGGTAGGCAAAACACAAATTCCCTTTTCTCATAGAGTTTAGATTCTAGTAGTTAAGAAAGATAACAATAAATCAAAACATAAAATAATGCAATGTAATACTAAGAAAGGAAGAATATTTTGAAAGCAACTAGAGAAAAATGACATTATATATCATAGAACAATTATAAATATTTCCACTGACCTCTCATCTGAAAAAGAAGTCAGAAGACAATAAAACATCCCTAAAGTGTTCAAAGAAAACAATTGTAATTTCACAATTCTTTACCACAAAAACACCCTTCAGCATAAGGGTGACTAATCTGAGAAGTCTAAATACTGTATGATTCCAAATATATGACATTCTGGAAAAGGTAAAACTTGAAGACAATAAAAATACCAGTGATTGTTAATGGTGGGGTTTAGAAAGAGGAATAGGCAGAGCCTGAAGGATTTTTAGAGCAGTTAAAATACTCCATATGACATTAAAAATGGATGTCTGTCATTAATCATTTGTTCAAAGCCACTGAATGTACAACACCCTTAGGTGAATATGGAATTTGGGTGCCTATGATGTGTCAATGTAGGTTCATCCTTGATTTAAAAGAAAAAAAATGTACCACTCTGGTGAGTAATTCTGATTATGGGAGTCAGGGGTGTGAGGAAAACCTCTGTACCTTTCACTCAATTTTCATATAAAACTTAAAACTGTTCTCAAAAAAAATAAAGTCTTTTAAAAAAATAGGTAGGACTTGTTCTCAACACCAAACATGAGACCGTCTTAATGACCAAGCTGTACAATCTTGAATCTAGTCTGGTGGTAAAGGACTCAATATCCAGTGGGGAAATAAGGGGTTGATAAAAACACAGTTGGAAGCAGTGCTTAGAAAAAATTAGAGTCCTGGGGCACCTGAGTGGCTCAGTCGGTTAAGCATCTAACTTTTGTTCAGGTCATGATCTTGCAGTTCATGAGTTTGAGCCCCACATCGGGCTCTGTGCTAACAGCTCGGAGCCTGGACCCTGCTTCTGATTCATGTCTCCCTCGCTCTCTCTCTGCCCCTCCCCCATTCTCTCTCTCTCAAGAATAAATGAACATTAAAAAAAAGAGGGAGAAAAATTAGAGTCCTGTTTATACTCTGTCTATATATTTATTTAAATCATTCAATAAACATATTGTATATATATTTTAATGAGAATGAAATAGAAACTTTTTCAGATATAACTGAGAAAAACTTATTGCAGTAGATGTGCATTAAAAGAAGTTCTTCAAGATGAAGATAAATGATAGCAGATGTAAAGTCAAACCTATATAAAGAAATAAACAGCACCAAAAATGGTATTTAAGTGTATAAATAGAAAGCTCTGTTACTTATTTTCTTCCTGAAATTTTCTTAAATGACTATTGACTGTCTTAAACAAAACTGTGGTAATAAAAGTCAGAAAACAGTAGTTACCTTAAGCAGAGGGGTAACAGTGTAGATGTTCCACATCTTGATCTAGTTAGAATTGTATGGGTGTATATGTAAGTTAAAATTCATCAAACTTATGCAAATAATTATTGCATGTAATTGTACTTCAATAAAATAGTGTTAGAGTAAAAAAAAAAATGTCCTGGGGGTGGGGGTGGGGGGGAACAGAGATTAATTATAAATGGTCATGAAGGAGCTTATTAGGAGTGTCAGAATGTTCTAAATCTGATTTATAGTGACAATTGTACCATTTAATAAATTTGCCCCCACCCAAAAAAAAACATCTTAAAAAAGGAGTTTAAAAAATGTAAGGATACAGAAAGGTTTAAAGTGTTATAAAAAATATAACAGGAAAATAATAAAGTTGTGTAGCTGCATTAATATCAATCTAGGGGCACCTGGTGGCTCAATCAGTTAAGTGTGTGACTCTTGGTTTCAGCTCAGGTCATGATCTCACAATTTCTGAGTTTGAGCCCCACTTCAGGCTCTGTGCTGACAGTGCAGAGCCTGCTTGCGATTCTCTCTCTCTCTCTCCCTCTCTCTGCCCCTCCCCTGCTCACTGTCTCCATCTCTTTCAGAAGACTTTAAACTTTAAAAAAATATGTTAGTCAAAATAATCCTTAAGGAAAAGTTATTGTAGATAAGAAGTTGTGTTATATAACGATAAAATGTTTAATACACCAAGAAAATTTTTAAATGTAGCCTCGAAGTCAAAGCAAAAATTGACAGAACTACAAGGAAAAATTTTTAAATCTACCTTCATAGTAGAACATCTCAACAAATATTTCTCAGAAATTGATAGATCAGATAGAAAAATAATCAGTAAGGTTATGAAAGATTTGAGCAGTAAAATTAATAAGTTTGATCTAATGGACATATATAGACTATTCAACCCAACAAGTTGGAGGTGTACATTCTTTTCAGGCACAAAGGGTATATTTACAGACTAACCATGTGTCAGACTATTATTATAACAAGCCTCAACCAATTTCATTTACCTCAAAACAATGAGATTAAAAAGTCAATAATCAAAACTCTACTAGTTAAGAACTATTTAAAAATGCCCTTTTAAACTGGTTGGCCAAAGAAGAAAAATACTGGAAATAAGATAATCAGAGGTGGGAGTTTTGCTATCAGAGCAGAGAAATGGTGTGGTTGTTGGGGAAAAACAATGTGGCATTCATGGAGATTTAGGGTTTGTTTTGAGATGAGGGATATAGGGGCACCTGGGTGGCTCAGTTGGTTAAGCGACAGACTCTGATTTCAGCTCAGGTCATGATCTCCCAGGTCGTGAGATCTGACAGCTCAGAGAGCCTGCTTGGGATTCTCCCTAAAAAAAAAAAAAAGAAAAGAAAAAAAAAGATGTAGGATATAGTAGTTCTTAAATAGCTTTTAACTAGTAGGGTTTTGATTATTGACTTTTTAACTTCATTGTTTTGAGGTAAATGAAATGAGGTAGAATAATGAGAAGGATCCTTAAGAAATGGAGGAAATGATGCTGCTGGTTGGGGCAGGGGCATGTAACTGAAGAAGCAGAGTCCTTAGGAAACTGAAATGGATAGAATCTACTACACAGTGGAGAGATTTCCCTTATTGTCCATACATTGCAACAGGAAGAAAAGCAGAGGTTATAGGAACATATGCAGGTAGATAAGGAATTTTGGAGATGAACAGCTCTGACTGCTTAGTTTTCTCAGTAATATAAGCAGCAAGGTAATCAATTTATAGTGAGGAATGGGAAAGGTATGCTGGAGGTTTGAGGGGAAAAAACAATGTGTGTGAACTTTGTCTTGGTGAGTGGGACAAAGATTAGGGAAATACAGTGAGGTTGTCATTAGGCAATTCTAAAGCCCTCTTAAAATTTTTACTTGTAAATTTAAAGGAAGTCCAGTATCCAGGAAGTGTATTTCTTTCTTTAGTCATGACACATTGTTCTGGAGCATTGCTAAGTGTGCGGTGATCTAGATATACCCAAAGGTTGGAATTTTGCCAAGAGAGGAACAAGGAAGAATAAAACACCAAGAGAAAGACAGAAGGAATCCCAAGGATGGACAACAGAATCTAAACTCAGTAAGAGGGAAGGTGATCAACAGTGTAAATAAAGGCAGTTGTGTCAAATGTGATCTGAGAATATAAGCCCACTAATCCATTTCAGAAATGTTGGGGAACTTTTAAATTTCCTGAGGTCACGTAAATAGAAGTTCTAGTTTATCTTCACTATATTTTAAAAAGCAAGGGTGTCATATCCTGGCACCTAAAAATGAAGTTTTGAGCCACTGTATATTTTATCTAATTTCATTTTCATAACAACCTTAATAAATTGCAGACTTAAATTCCCTGGGGGTGGTGGCCATGTTTATCTTGATCACTGCCATATTCTTGGCTCTTAGCAAAGTACCTGGCCCACAGAACATGCTTAATAATTATGTCTTTAATATAGTGATTACTCCTTAATTTAAGGAATAAAAGTTAAAAACCACAATGGTTACAGAACTTTTCTAAAGTCCAAGAAACAAAAATAAACAGAGCCAGGTTAGAACTCAGTCTTCTTACTTCTAGACCAATTCCTTTTCCACTGCCCCATTGCTACCCCAGGATAGATAACATGAGGCCGATGTGGAGGCAGTGAATTATCCTAAAGGAACCACCTAAATCTCCTATGCTATCCTTGTGTACTTCTCCCTCAGTTGAGCTAAAGGAAGCATGTGAAAAACTGGAGTAGATGGGGGAATTGGGGGAGGGGAGACAGGAAATGATTCAACAGGCCATATCCTTGAGTAATGGTTTCCATTTTTTTTTTATTTTGATCCACTGCTAAGATGCAAATTGTCTTAATCAGTTCAGGCTATTATAAGAAATATCACAGACTGGGTGGCTTAAACAACAGATATTTATCTCTTAGAATTCTGGAGACTGGGAAGTCCAAGTTCAAGTTGCCAGCAGATTTGTTGCCTGGTCAGAACCTCACTTCCTGGCTTGTACACAGTCACCTCCTCATTATATCCTCACATGTCCACGAGACATCAATTTTCTTGTTTCTCTTTTTGTAAGAGCACTATTCCCATTCATGAGGGCTTCACCCTGATGACCTAATATTACCTCCCAAAGGCCTCACCTCCAAATACTATCATACTGGTGATTAGGGCTTTAATATATGCATTGGGTGAGGGTATGGGGAGACAATCTATAGCACACATATTATACCACAACCCACCATTTATACCCACACGTATACTTCCCTCCCTGCTACACACACACACACACACACACACACACACACACACACACACTCTGACACAAAAGTTTCATGAAGCAATACTTACCCTTACTTATGAGTATCTACCCTTACTTGCGGTACATAAACTCTGATATTTCCTATCATATTCTATTATTTTTATTCTATTCTATTTCTTTAAATGCTGGTAGGAATTAATTAGGTTTTCCAACCCTAGTAGGTACCCATCTAAAGTTTGAAAAATACTACCATTGAATAACTTAAGTCCTTGCTATTCTTTCTTCTTTCCAGCTTTCCAGTAGAAGGCAGTGATCTCAATAATTTGTTTGTTGTCGTTGTTTTACTACCTATGGGATAGCTTGTGATCACCGTCATAATAATGCAGCCACCTTACATTCATAAAATACTTTATAGTATTCTGAATGCTGACTCCTACTTTGTTTCTATGCAACACCCCCAGACTGGTGACTTAAGCAGAGAGATGCGTTATCTACATTTTATGGTTTAGAAGAGTAGGGTTAAAATACATTAAATGACTTGACCAAAGACACAGAGTGAATTAGCAGCACATCTATAACCAGTAACTGTCCTGCCTCCAAATCAGTATTCTTAATTGTGTCCCTATCACCAAAAACCAAAATGTGAGACAACAATTGAATTCTACTATACTTTTGGGAAACTCAGAATAAAGGAAATAGGTGGTGTAATAGAAAAGGAAAATGATCCTGCTTGGAAATCAAAAGAGTGGAGGGAAGCATATGAGAGACAAAGTAAATGCTAATGTCCTATGGACAATGAGCTAATATTAATATATATGTGTATGCATGCATACAAAGTAGGACAGCTTATTACTAAAATCATGTAAAACAATAAGCACTTATCCTTATTTGCTACCTCATTTATGTTGGACTAGCATTCAGACTTAAAACTAATGTCTTTGTTCTAATTATCAAATTAACAGAAGTCTGGTTTTCAACAGTAAAACATGAAAAATAAAAGGCTATTCAGAACTTCTTGCCATTTAAAGAAACCATGCCTCCATTCTCCTTGGCATCAGGAGAAATATTCCCTCAGGAAATTAAAAATCATCCACCATTGTGTTCCTATCTTACTACCATGTTACAATTACAGAAGCACTAAAGATTAGAAGACAAAAGGCTAGCTATTTCTAGAGACAAAATTATTACCTATAAGAACATACACTACCTCCTGTTTTTATACACACTTTATAGATCCTAGGTAAAATAGATGGTGATAACAAATTAAACCTGTATTTAAATTGAATAATGGTAGAAAGTGAACAAGCACTGGTTTCAGATAAAACAAATAACAACAAAGAGAAGCACATGTGTTTTTCCTTCCTCCACTGTGTAATGTTGGAAAACTCACACGATAGGAGCTTTTTGCCTTGCCAGTCTTGGCGAAGCAGCTTCTTTATAAGATTTATCAAGTATAAAGTTGGACCACTTCTGTAAGGGATAAAGTACTCAGGAAATGCAATGATACCAATCGTAAAATTGTTTCAAGGAGGGTTTGAAGAATGCTCGTGGGAAGCCAGTGGATGCATCAGAACTTTGGAGGTACGTTGCAAAACATGTTGAATTGACTCTAGGAAACACAAGGTGATTTAAGGACAGCCCTTTGGAATTTATTTTAAACAATGAAAATCAGGTTTAGTGAGCCCATATGGAAAACCAAAGATTTAATTAGAAAAGCACTTAACATTGTCTGCTATATTATAGGAGTTCCTTTCTTGCACAGTGTTTTTATCATTTTTAACTACTCTCTTTGTGTAATCTTGCCCTGTGTTTACCCTACAGTTCCCTTTTGTTTCTTTGTCAACACGCTAACTACAGACAAGCAGATTCTATTATTTTAGCTTACTCAGTGGCTCTTAGATTGTTCATTGAGAAGATCACATCACAACTCTGCACAGCTGTTGGCAACATGTCTTGCCTGAAATAAACAAACAGATTTCATTTCTTCAATATAATTAGAGTTCAGCTAACTTATGTTACCAGGGAATGCAAATGTCCTTTTTAAAATGTGAAAGGTTTTAAATTTAAGATACATGAGTATGCTAGTCTCCAGTGTCTTTTTCTAGGGTTAGAAAAGGGACATGAATATCCATAATATTATTTGGATATTCAAAAGCTAAACTTTTGAAACGAATGAATACTCTACATTTCACTTTCAGTTACTAAATCCCCTCTGTAAAAATTGTCATACCAAGTGGAAACCTTCAAGTACTTTCATTCTCAGTCCAAGAGCTTCCCTACCTCTGCTTCAGGAGTGACTATAGTGCACCACTCTGTTGCCTGGTTGGTTCAAAGCTGGGCACATGACACAGCAAGGCCAATCAGAAGGATTTTTGCTGGAAACAAGCACAGGGCATTCTCTTTTTCTCTGAGATAAAAACTACTAAAGACCAAATAATCCCAAAGCTGACAGGTACTATCTTTACCAATGCATGGAGAGAGTCTATCTCAAAAGGAAATCAACATGGAAAAAGAGCAAAAGCAGGCAAGGAAAGAGCAGTGCCCTAAAGGTATCATTTCACCACTTGAAGCCATTGGTGCTTGAGCTAGATGTGGACTTTGAGTTCCAATTTTACATACTCTGGGTTTCTGTCACTTGCAGACAAAATCGTTCTGGCTGCTGTTACAGATGGATTAAGCATTCCCTTTCATTTTATGCCATATTCACAGAAAGTTACCTAAAGAAAAACCGTGAACTTGATCTCTTTGCCTCTTCATGCTCTTTACTTTGGGCCTTCTCTCAGGTCCTAGCCAGCTGCCCTCCTCTGGTCCTCTATGTACCAGTCTCCTCTTTCCCAAATCCAAACCACCCTGCTCATAAGAAGAACACTGATAGAAATAATTTATATCTGAATGTAAACATATTCACTTAATCCTCTTAGGAGTGTTTGCAGGTTAAGATTGATCTCCAATTACAGAATGGATGTCTTATTGGAGTTTTTCATGTTATTTTATTTCTGTGGACATCACCACTCAATCTCCAGGGCTAGAAATCTCAAGTAACATTTCATAGCCAAAAGATGGAAACAACCCAAATGTCCATCAACAGATGAATGGATAGCCAATGTGATCTACATACAATGGAATATTGTTCAGCCATAAACAGAATAAAGGTTTGATACATGCTACAGCATGAATGAGCCTTGAAAACATTATGCTAAATAAAATAAGCCAGGCATGAAAGAACAAATATTATATGATTCCACTTATATGAAATATCTAGAATAGGCAAATATATGGAACAGAAGGTAGATTAGAGGGAACCAGTGTAAGGAGAAGGAAGATTGGGAGTTATTGATTAACTGAGTTTCTGTTTGGAGTGATGGAAAAGATTTGAAAACAGTGATGGCCATACAACCCTGTAAATATAATTAATTCCATTGAATATACCCTTAAAGTGGTTAAAATGACATGTTTTATGTTATATATATTTTATCAGAAAAAATTTAATTATACTATGATACTTCTCTCCTATTGGATTACAAAGATCTAACATTTTAACACTATGTTAGTGTTATTGAGTCTACATGGAAATTGGTAGGCCCACATAATGCTGGTAGGAGTGTAAAAATGGTATAACCCCTATGGAGTAGAATTTTAAAATATCTTTAAAAATTACATATCCCTCTACCTTTTAACTCAGCAATTCCACTTTTAGGTATCTATCTTAGAGATAGACTGTAAAATTACAAAATGACATATGTCCAAGATGGTTCATGTCAGCACTATTTATAACAGCAGATGGCTAGAAAGAAGCTGAAAACAATAGGGGAATGGAAATGACTGAGAGGTTCCCAATTTTCTTCTAAAGACTTTAGTGTTTTTAGAGAAGTTAAAGGTTCACAGCAAAATTGAAAGGAAGTTACAGAGATTTCCCATATACCCCCCAACCCACACATGTATAGCCTTCCCCATTGTCAACATCCTATAAGAGAGTGGTACATTTGTTGCAATTGATGAACCCACACTGACACATCATAATCACCCAAAGTCCATATTTATATTAGGGTTCATTCTTGGTGTCTTACAAATGACAATAATGAGTTTGAACAAAAGTACAGTGAAATTTATCTATCATTATAGTATCATACAGAGTATCTTCATTGCCCTAAAAATCCTCTGTGCTCCACTTATTCAATGCCCCCAACCCCTGATCTTTTTTCAGTCTCCATAGTTCTGTTTCTTCCATAATGTCATATAGTTGGAATCAAATAGTATGTAGCCTTTTCAGATTGGTTTCTTTCACTTAGTAATATGAACTTCAGGTTCTCCATGTCTTTTAGTGACTAGATAGCTCATTTATTTTTATCACTAAATAATATCATATTGTCTGTATGTACCATGGTTTACCTATCCATTCACTTATTGAAACACATCTTGTTTGTTCCAAGATTTGGCCTTTATGAATAAAGCTGCTATAAACATCCATGTGTAGGCTTTTGTGTGGACATAAGTTTTCAAGCCCTTTGGATAATTATCAAGGAACATGACTGCTGGATTTTATGGTAAAGGCATGTTTGGTTTTGTAAGAAACCAACAAACTGTCTCCAAAGTGGCTGCACCATTTTGCATTTCTACCTACAATGTAATGAGAGTTACTGTTGCTCCATATCCTCAACAGCATTTGGTGTTAATGTTCCAGATTTTGGCTATTCTAATATGTGTGTAGTGATACTTCATGTTGTTTTAATTTTTATTTCCTTAATGACATATGCCGTGAAGCATTTTTTCCATTGGTTATTTTCCATCTGCAAATCTTCTTTCATGAAATATCTGTTAAGGCCTTTAGCCCATTTTTTAATTGGGTTGTTAATTTTTTTACTGTTGAGTTTTAAGAGTTCTTTACATATTTTGGATAATAGTTCTTTATGAAAAGTGTCTTTCGCAAATCTTTTTTCCTAGTTTGTGGCTTGTCATCTCTCTCTCGGCACTGTTTTTTTGCAGAGCAGGAACTTTTAATTTTAATGAAGTCTAGCTTATCAATTATTTGTTTATGGATTATGACTTTGATGCTGTATCAAAAAAAAAAAGTCATCACCATATCCAAGGGCATGTAGGTTTTATCCTGCTATCTTTTAGAAGTTTCACAGTTTTCTGTTTTATGTTTTGGTCTGTGATCCACTTTGAGTTAATTTTCGTGAAGGACATAAGGGTATAAGGCCTGTGTCTAGGTTCATTTTTTTCATTTGGATAACCACTAGTTCTAGCACCATTTTTTAAAAGACTATCTTTGTCCTTTTGTATTGCCTTTGCTCCTTTATAAAAGATGGGTTGACTAGATTTATGTAGATCTATTTCTGGGCTCTCTATTTTGTTCCACTGATCTGTTTGTCTCTTCTTTAATCAATAATAAAGATTCATAATAAGATTTGTAGTAAGTCTTGAACTCAGATTTGGTAATTGTCCTTCAATATTGAGTTAGCTATTCTGGGTCTTTTTGCCTCTTTGTATAAACTTTAGGGTAAATTTGTCAACATTCATAAAATAACTTGCTGGGAATTTTATCAGAATTGCATTGAATCTATAGACTGAGTTGGGATTAACAGACATTCTGATAATATTGAATCTTTCTATTCATGAACATGGAATATCTCTTGTTTATTTAGTTTTTTGACATCATTCATCAGAGTTTAGTAGGTTTCTTCATGTAGATCTTATACATATTTAGATTTATATCTAAAAATTTCATCTTGGGGGGTGCTAGTATAAATAGTATTGTGAGGCGCCTAGGTGGCTCAGTTGGTTAAGCGTCCGACTTCAGTTCAGGTCATGATATAATGGTTCGTGAGTTTGAACCCCATATCAAGCTCTGTGCTGACAGCTCAGAGCCTGCTTCAGATTCTGTGTCTCCCTCACTCTCTCTGCCTCTCCCCTGCTCTCACTCTGTCTCTCTCTCTTAAAAATAAAAATAAAAATAAATTAAAATAAATAAATAAATGGTATTGTGTTTTTAATTTTAAATTCCACTTGTTCATTGCTGGTATATAGGAAAGCAATTGACTTTGGTATATTAACCTTGTATCCGGCAACCTTGCTATAAATGCTTATTTGTTCCAGGAGTAGTTGTTGTTTTTGGTCAATTAATTCAATTTTCACATAGACTATCGTGTCATCTTCCAACAGGATTTTATTTCTTTCTTCCCAAGCTGTATACCTTTTGTTTCCTTTCTCCTTTTCTCCTTTTATTTTTCTTTTCTTAGCCAGGACTTCCAGTATGATGTCGAAAAGAAGTGGTGAGAGGAGATATCCTTGCCTTGTTATTGATCTTAATGAGAAAGCTTCGATTTTCTTACCATTAAGTATAATATTAGCTGTCATACTTAATGGTAAGTATGGTAAGAATATTCCTTATCTGGTTGAGGAAGTTCCCTCTATCCCTAATTTATTGAATGTTTTTATCATGAATGAGTATTGGATTTCATCATTTTTTTTGGTATATATTGCTGAAATTATGCGATTTTTCTCTTTTAGTCTGTTGATGTGATGGTACATTAATTGATATAGCAATGTTGAGCCAGTCTTGCGTACCTAGGATAAATCCCTTTTGGTTGTGGTACATAACTCTTTTTATACATTGTTGGATTTGGCTTGCTAATATTTTGTTTAGGATTTTTACATCTATGTTCATGAGAGATACTGGCCTATAGTTTTAATTTCTTGTAATGACTTTGTCTGGTTTTGATATTAGAATAATAGTCTCACAGAATGAGTTAGGAAGTACTATCTCTGCTTCAATCCTCTGAAGAAGACTGTAGAGAATTGGTATAATCTCTTCCTTAAATATTTAGTAAAATTCACCAATGAACCATCTGGGGCTAATTCTTTTTGTTTGGGAAGGTTATTAATTACTGATTCAATTTGTTTACTAGATATCAGCCTATCTAAATTGTCTGTTTCTTCATGTGTGAATTTTGGCAAATTGTGTCTTTCAAGGATTTGGTCCATTTCATCTAGCTTATCAAAGCTGTGGACATAGAATTCTTCATAGTATTTTTTTATTATCCTTTTAGTGTCCATGGGATCTAGGGTGATATCCATTCTTTCATTTCTGATATTTGTAATTTGTGTCATCTCTCTTTTTTTGTTAGTTAGCCTGACTAGAAGATTATCAATTTTACTGATCTCTGTAAGAATCAGCTTTTGGCTTCATTAATTTTCTCTGTTGATTTCCCATTTTCAATTTCATTGATTTCTACTCTAATACTCATTATTTCTTGTCTTCTGTTTAGTTTGTATTTAATTTGCTTTTGTTTTTCTAGTTTCCTAAGGTGGAAACTTATATGATTGAGTTTAGATCTTTCTTCTTTCCTAACGCATTCATTCAATGCTATAAGTTTCCCTCTAAGCATTACATCCAATGCATCCCACATATTTTGATAAATTGTGTTTTCATTTCATTCAGTTTTCAAAATATTTTCAAACGTCTCTTGAGATTTCTTCTTTGACCCATATGATGTGTATTGCTTAATCTCCACATATTTGGGGTTATTTCAGTTATCTTTCTGTTATTGATTTCTGGTTTAATTCCATTGTGGTCTGAGAGCAGAAATATGATTTCTATCCTTTTAAATTTGTCAAGGTGTATTTTATGGCCCAAAGTGTGGTCTGTCTTAGTGAATGTGAGCTTGAGAAGAGTGTATATTCTTCTGTCCTAGATAAAGTAGTCTATAGATACCAGCTGGTATCCAGTTGATTGGTGGCATTGTTGAGTTCAATTATGTCCTTACGGATTTTCTGCCTACTGGATCAGTCCATTCTGATAAAGGGATGTTGAAGTCTCCAGCTATGATGGTGGTGGATTTGTTTATTTATCCTTGCATGTCTACCAAGTTCTCTCTCCCATAGATTAATGTTCTTTTGTCAGTCACATACATACTAAGGAGTGTTATGTCTTCTTAGAGAATTAACCCTTTGTCATGGTATGTGCACTTCTTTACTGTTGATAACTGTCCTTGCTTTGAAGTTTGCTCTTTCTGAAATTAAAATATGTACTCATGCTTTCTTTTGTTTAGTATTTGCAAATACATTTTTCTCCATCCACTTATTTTCTTTTTTTTTTTTTTTTTGTTTTTTATTTATTTATTTATTTTGGGACAGAGAGAGACAGAGCATGAACGGGGGAGGGGCAGAGAGAGAGGGAGACACAGAATCGGAAACAGGCTCCAGGCTCCGAGCCATCAGCCCAGAGCCTGACGCGGGGCTCGAACTCACGGACCGCGAGATCGTGACCTGGCTGAAGTCGGACGCCTAACCGACTGCGCCACCCAGGCGCCCCTCCATCCACTTATTTTCAATCTATATGTGTGTTAATATTTAAAGTGGGTTTCTTGTAGACAACATATAGTTGGGTCTTGTTTTATGATCAACTCTAACAATCTCTGTCTCTTAATTGGAGCTTTTAAACCATTGACATTCAAAGTGATCGTTGATATTGTTTATGATATTGTTCTTTATGATTAAGAACAACCATATTTGTTACTGTTTTCCATTCCTTGCCCTCATTCTTTGTTCCTATTGTTTTGTTTTTCACTCTTTTTCTGCTTTTATGGTTTTTGTTTGTTTGTTTGTTTGTTTGCTTGATTGGTTGGTTTGGGGGATTTTTCTGCCTTTATTGTTTTAATTCACATTTTATATTATTCCTTTTTCTCTTTTTTCTTAGCATATCAGTTATACATCTCTTTAAAATATTTTTGGTGGTTTTCGTAGAGTTCAAAATATACATTTGCAACTAATTCAAATCCACTCTCAAATAATCCTATAGCACTTCGTGGGTATTATGATTGTCCTGATAATAACAAAATATTTCTAATTACTTCCATTCCTTGTATCATTGCTGTCATTTATTTCACTTATACATAAGCCTACATAAGCAAATATATGGTATATACATAATTGTACATAATCAAATATATGGTTATTTTGAACTAACTGCTGTCTGTCAGATCAATTAAAAATAAGAAAAATAAGGGGCGCCTGGGTGGCGCAGTCGGTTAGGCGTCCGACTTCAGTCAGGTCACGATCTCGCGGTCCGTGAGTTCGAGCCCCGCGTCAGGCTCTGGGCTGATGGCTCGGAGCCTGGAGCCTGTTTCTGATTCTGTGTCTCCCTCTCTCTCTGCCCCTCCCCCGTTCATGCTCTGTCTCTCTCTGTCCCAAAAATAAATAAAAAATGTTGAAAAAAAAAATTTAAAAAAAAAAAAAAAAAAAAAAAAAAGAAAAATAAAAATGTTTCTTTACTTCCACTTATTCTTCCTTCAGTGCTCATCATCTATCTTTATGTAGATCCGAGTTTCTGACCTATATTCTTCCTCTCTCTAAAGAACTTCTTTGAATATTTCTTCCAAGGCAGGTGTTCTAGCAACAAACTCCCTCAATTTTTGTTTATCTGAGAAAATCTTTACCTCTCTTTGACTTTTGAAGAATAGTTTCACTGAGGAGAGAATTCTAGATTGGTAATTTTTTTTCCCTCTCAACACTTTATTTGATTCTACTCTCTTCTTGCTTGCACAGTTTCTGAGGAGAAGTTGGATACGATTCTTATCTTTGTTCTTCTATAGATAAGGTATTTTTTTCCTGTGGCTTATGTCAGGATTTTTTCTTTGTCTTTGATTTGCTTTAGTTTGAAAATGATATGTGTAAATGTAGTGATTTTTTTCTTTTTTTTTTTTCTTTTTTAGCATTTATCTTGCTTGGTGTTCTCTGAATCCTAGGTCTGGTGGTCTAGTGTCTGAGAATAATTTGGGAAAATTCTCAGTCATTGCTGTTCTAAATATTTCTTTTGTTTCTTTCTCTTTTTCTTTTCATTCTGGCATTTTCATTATGTGTATGTCAAAACTTTTTTAGTTGTTTCATAGTTGGATATCCTATTCTGTTTTTTAGCCTTTGTTCTTTTTGCTTTTTGGTTTTGGAAGTTTCTACTGTTATATCCTCAAGCTCAAAGACTGTTTTCTCAGCCATGTCCAATTTTGTTACAGTATTTTTCATCTCACAGTTCTTTATGGTTCTTTCCTCCGGTTCTTTCTCTCTGCTTCCATGGCTCATCTGTCCTTGCACGCTGTACTTCCTTATCCACAGAGAACTTACATATTAATCATAGTTGTTTTAATTTTCAGTCTGATAATTCCAACATTCCTGCCATGTCTGATTCTGATGCTTGCTCTATCTTTTCAAATTTCATTTTTTGCCTTTTAGTATTCCTTCTAATTTTTTCTTGATAGAAATATATGAGGCATCAGGGAAAAGAAATTGCTATAAATAGGCCTTTAGTAATGTGATGATAATGTGTATGAAGGAGGGGATGATGCGACGAGAGGGGAAGCATCCTATAGTCCTATAATTAGGTCTCACGCATATAGTAACACCTCTGGACTAGGAACTTCACAAGTGTTTCTCAGTCCCCTGCCCCTTCAATGGGATAGAATGACTACTGTTGTCTAGGATTGGGTATTTCCCTTCCCTAGATCAGTTAGGCTCTGATAATACCCCAGCAGGTTAGATTCCAATTAACTACTTTCTTCTGAGGACAGGGATATGTAAGAAAAATAGAGTGCTCAGGCATATTTCAAAATTATCATTTTCCCCTCCCCCCTGCTAGAAGCAAAGGGGATTTTTCTCTAATATTTACTGTGAAAGCCTGGTTGAGATCCTCAGATCAAATACAGAAATGTGGGGGGCAGGTACTGATGACCGAGTTTCCCTGGAGTTTTTATCTCTCACAGTTGTCCACACTGAGCTAGCAATTCATCAATTACAACTCAAGTTCTCTTACCCTGGTACTGGTTCCTGAGGCAATCTGTGCTTTAGTAAGCCATGACTCCCTGTGTCCACCTCTCTCTCCAATGTCGGGGGCAGTGGTTTACCCTGTGTCCTCACCTCTCTTACAGATCCAAGAAGAGTTGTTGATCTTTTGGTCTGTTTAGCTTTTTCCTTGTTAGATAGAGTATCAACTTCCAAGCTTCTTACATGTGGAACCAGAAACCCAAACTTTCTTGATTACAACTTCCTCATTTAGTCAGTAATATTATTTTAACAGAATGCCTAAACTAAAAGAAATACCTAACAGTTCTGTTTATTAAGTAGTTAGGCCCATGCAACCTAAATATTTATGTCCCAATATCTTAGCAGCCATTTAAAAAAGAATAACAGACATCAATTGAAACAAAGCGTAATTCTGTTCTCAAATAACCACAGTTGCTTAGCAAGGGGACATGTGTACCTATGGGACACTATGCAACTTCTCAAACCCTGAAATCAGATGGAACACCTTCCGCATTTTCTACTCCATATCATTTCAGTGTGGTATTTGCTTTTATCACAGCAACCACCAAAAACCCAGCTTTGCAAACATATGACATCAACAACAAGAATATAGCACAATCTAATATTGAAACAGTGATTTACTTCAAGCTAGTTATTTGTGCAGTCTGACAAATATCAAATATTACTGTGTTTCTCTCAAGAATTTAGAATACCCCACAGTGCCCCTGAGAGTTTACTGCAGTGCCCTGGGGATTGATAAATAGTACATCTACCCAAAGGAGTCATATGTAGCTATAAACAGTTGTGAGGAATATCTCTATATCCTCCTGTGAAATGATCTTCAGTATGTATTATTAGAAGAAAAAGTGTATAAAACATATTATTAAAAGGAAGCATAAATATGAATGTATCTTATATTTAAAAGAGGAAGGAGAAACTATAAAATTTTTTTCTAATATTTACCTGTAGGCACAGGAAATTAATAAAGTAGAGGGGTCTGAGATAAAAGTTAGACTCTTCTATATATACCTGGTTTTTTGGATTTGATTTAGGAAACTTATACATGTTTCACATTATTATAAAATAATTTTTGAAAGCAATCTCTAAAAATAGTAAGCTAAATAAAGCAGATGAACTTAACTGCATGTAGATTTTGTGACATAACCACACAGAGTAACTATTTAATGTGATTTTAGAACACAAAAATTAAAAGGTAGTGGGAAATTCTTCAAATGTATTAAGAACTGCAAAAGCATATCAAGCTGTTGCCAGTTATCATATTCTTGCTGGTAGTGTTGGTATTGTTACTCTGAGACTGTTTCATGTGTACTATGGGTTAAAACAAATAAGTAATTATGTTGGAGTTGTTGAGAATTGGTATTCTTGACATGAAAGACAGTAGATACAGATGGAAGCTATATAAGAATAAGTAAAAGAATCTTAGTCCTATAGTTGAATTCAAAGAGTCAGTATGGGTTCATGATATATTGTCTTAAGATATACATATAGTTCTTAACTCTCCTCCCAAAGTAGCATCCAGCATCAGTCCTGCCCTACAGATGAAAGTCAGTGTAACATTATAACTAGTTAATTCATTTTCACTTTAGTGAAGACAGTGTCCTCAGGGCCCTCCTGGGAAACAGGCAACTGAAGGGTTCTCTAGTTTTGTATAATTAATACAGATCAATATACCCAATTCTATTAGCCTTTCTACCTCTTTCTCGGTTCTCAGCCAAGACAGTTCCAGCAACCCAATTTCATATAATGTGGTCTGTTTTTCCCCCCAAGCTTTGAGAAATCATCCCAGTAATGCATTAGGATTGGTTCCAGGTCTACTTGTGAGAACATTAAGTCCTAAGTCATGGAAGGATGTACCGTATCAATGTACTCTCACTTAATGCAGCTTTATATTCTGTCCCTCAGCTACATCAATTTGAAGTCCATTCTAAAATATTTACCTTGTACATATTAACCAGGTCCTGTAGATGTGGGGGTGACTAATCTCTTTATTCACATAACAAAGACAACAAGTTCCAACTGGGCCATGCTAAGGCCTACCTTAGTTATTAGTTTAAAATAATGAGATGCAAAGGCAGATCCAAAGAGGACAAGTACTATGTTATGACTATTGCTTCAGATAAGTACTTTGCATGGTATCTAGCCAAAGAGATCTATCTTTGAAAAATAGGGAGTGGGTGAGCAGGTCAATTCTATTGGCAAACAAGGTATCTGAGAGTTGAACTTTTCCAAAATATATCCACCCAGATATTTCTATCTTACTTCTCTAGGGCCACTCCTTCCCTAAGGGTCTTGGCTTTACTATAGAAGACTTTATTGGGGCTATAAATACAGCCTACTTTCTGACTCCACTAACCTCACAATTAGGTCCTGGGCCTAATTTTTAGCACTAGCTGCCCTCTTACTTCAGAATGTGAGGTTCTCTTTGAATGGTACCCTGCTGGCCTTCTCCCTTTCACACTATGCATTCAATTGATAGTGACCATCCTGAACCAGATATTTCCTTTCTTTGGCACTTAACAACAAGCAACCAGAATCATAATTTTTATAATTATTATTGCCCTTGTATCTCTTAACTACTAGAGCAATTGTATAAGCAGAACATCTCCTTCCAGCTATTCCCAAGACAACTAACCACAGGTGGGAGTCCTAGTAACTGTGATGCTACAGTATCACAAGTACCATGATCACCACACTTCACTCAGAAATGTGAGCTATTTTGGGGTGCCTGGGTGGCTCAGTCAGTTAGCTCTTGGTTTCGGCTCAGCTCATGATCTCACAGTTCATGGGATTGGACCCCACGTTGGACTCCGTGCTGATAGCACAGAGCCTGCTTGGGATTCTCTCTGTCCCTCTCTCTCTCTCTGCCCCTTCCCTGCTTGTGCTCTCTCTCTCTCTCTCAAAATAAACAAACAAAAAACAAAAAAGAATCTCCTTATCTTTCCCCCTGCCATATACCTCACTGGATCTGTTGAATCTTTCCTGGGTTTCAAGGTCTAATTAACCTATCAAATCTTCTATTATCATCTCAGTTGAAATTACTTCATCCGTTCTCCACCTTACCAGACCTGTTACCATAGCACTTTGTTTTTATTTATATCTCAGCACTATATACATTTTTCACAGTAATAAAGTTATTTGAAAAATAGCTATCTTGCCCGCTAGATTTGAGTTATTTGAGGACAAGGGACCAAATCCTATTGGCATTTTGAAACATCATTAAACCAGAACAGTGCTTAAAATACAATTTTCTTTAATAAACAACTATGAAACTCTTCTTTTTTTTCTTTTGAAATTATTCTATTCATTCACTCAACAAATATTTATTGAATGCCTACTAAGTACTAGACACAGTGCTAACTACTTGAGATATAACAAAAAGACAGAAAAGCATGAAAGCTACCTCCCCCCATCTCTATCAAAAATCTTCCATTTTTTCCTACTAATTACTACCATAAGTAATTTTTAACTCTTTCCCCGCCTCATTCTGCCCCCATGTAACTACAATAATAGGTAATATGTATTGCACACATACTACGGGCCAGACCGTGTTGCTTATTTAAACTCACTTAATTTTCATAACAACCAAACAAAGGTTGAATTATTAATTCAGTTTTATAAATCTGGTACTGGAAGTAAGAGAGATAAGTAATTTGCTCAAAAGTATAATGCTAGCAAGGAGAGGGCTGTGGGAACAGCTGGGACTCAAAACACTGTTTTATACTGTCTATGTGATTTTCATTCTTACTGCTTCTCAAAATGCCCTCTCTAAGCATGGTATCTCCATGTCTGCTGATAATACTAACTGGAATGCCCTCCTACCTCCATCCATCCAAACCCTTGAGCTAGTAATTACTATAATTATATCTCTCTCCAACACTGTTTATGTTTTTTGTTGAGAGCATATCAAACTTTGACTTTCTCTATTTTAAGCTACAGAAAAGATTGTTACCAGTGATGAAGTTTTGATAGTAAGAAATTCATTCTTTTCCTCGTTATCTTCTTTCCTTTGATGTTCTGTACCTTTATGCAATGAACATTTAAACTTCTCTTCGAAATGCAGACAGAAGAAAATTATTAGCAGAATCACCATAAGTAGATTCTTTTTTTTAGATAAATTTTGGTTTAGATATTTCACTATTTTCCTTAGGTTAGACAATAGGGTATGGAGGTGGGGCGGAGAAAGGCTAAAATGTTGTTAGAATACAAAACAAAATGGGATGCCTGGGTGGTTCAGTCGGTTAAGCATCTGACTTCGGCTCATGTCATCTTACGGTTTGTGGGTTTGAGCCCCACATCAGTCTCTGCGCTGACAGCTTGGAGACTGGGGCCTGCTTCGGATTCTGTGTCTCACACTGTCTGTCCTCCTCCCCCACTCACGCTCTCTCTGTCTCTCTAAAATAAATAACATTTAAAAATTTAAAAAAAAAAAAGAATAAAAAGCAAAATGTCCTCAGGGGAAAAAAAAATCATTTGACTTCTGTGTAACGGCCAATGGGAAAATGAGGAAGAAGAGGAAGAAGAAGAAGAAGAAGAAGAAGAAGAAGAAGAAGAAGAAGAAGAAATGTTTAAGTAAATATGCAGTTAGCAGAATTATTAATGATTTTAAGCTCTTTCTAATGTAATTTATATTATTTAATTAATTTTCAAATTCTAAATTGTATTAGTCACTGATGTGGTCTCTGTGTCATGCATACATTGAAACTGTGTTAAGTATTTTTAAGGTTCTATTGTGATGCCTGGTGTAGGATTGGCAGTATTTAAATGAGTCTGGCCTGCAGCTCATCATCTCAGGCTGTGAATTCATTAAACTTGAAAAGAGGCAGGCAAAAGATTCATTTTGGAGGGGAAATATCCAGGAGGATAAGCAGGTTGGTCCAGGAGTTGCTGTTGGGTGCCTTTGAAGAATGGTAACTCACCTTTCCCTAAAAAAGAACGGAGTGTTTCGGCATATGGTGCTTGCAAACACACATGCACTCTCCTGGTAAAAGAAAACAACCCTTGATCACTTAAGCTGTCCAAATGGAAATTATCCTACTATCTCATTCATCACTGCTCCATTCAAGCACTATATAATTCATTTCCTACTTTGGGGCCTCTGTATACTATCACAAGTGCTACTGCAATATTTAGTGTTTCAGGTTGGAAATGTGAAGTGATGCATAGACACAGTACTTAGTGTGAGATGATTACAGAACACTGTGACTTGTAAAAGGTTCTCAGAAATAAATACGTTTATGAGTTAACTTGAGATCTTAACGTTGAAAGAACAACAGCCAATGAAATTGTCTGCATTTTCTGAAGATGTGGTTTTCTGGTGAGATAATATTGGACTCTGAAGCTTCTCTTACTCACAGTGAAGTACACTTAAAACTGACTTTAAGGATTCATTTTGCACGCTTAAAAATCTACCTTTAGGAAAAGTGGGACTGGCTGGTAACCTAGCGTGGAAAGTGAAAGAAATGAACAAATATACTCACTCTTCCTGTGGGAATCCCAGCCCTAAAAAGTACTATAAGGAGACAGTTTGCTTTCCTTTTCTTCTTCACAATCACCATAAAGTGATAATGACCTCAGGAGTCTGTGTGTGGCCCATTTGATGTGGTTTGGGCTTAAGGAAAAAGCTAAAGGCTAAATGTATTTTAAGTGGGCTAAAACCAAGATAAATACATCCCTGAGGTCATTGTTTCCATTAGTTGACAGCATGTATACAATATTTAAAGCATTGTAAAAACAATATACACTTTTCTAATGTTTTACTTTGGAAGACTAGTTATCTACACTCACTTTCTGAACACTGACTCAAAGTAAAACTTTTATTCCTTAGGAGAAACAATGTTTAAACAAACAAGCAACAAACAAACAAGTATAAACTATGGTTTACAGAAGAGAGTAGCTTTAGTTCAATAAATACCCTAAACACAGAGTTACATAAAACAAGCCATGGAGGCTAATTATAGTGCATGTTACACATGCATAGAAGTGTTTAGCAGTTTTTAGCAGATTGCATAGTTAATTGATCTGTATAAAATATATCCCACCTACGCCTAAAATCAATTGAGGAGGCAAGCCCAATGCTCAGTATGGAAAAAAAAAATTCCATTAAACTAAGTTTTAATTTATCCACATCTCAAATTAGCATGGGTTAAACATAATTTTACATGATGATTTTGGTATGGTCCTCTAAAAAATCAACAAATATGGTTGTAGAAGCTGATTCTACAAGTCTAAAAGCTATTGTCCCATTATATATATAAGGTTTATTTGATATCTCTAAGTCAACAATAAAGATAGCTCAAACAGAACTATTTATGCTTTTGTGTGGATATCCTGTACTAGAGATTATCTTTTTGTGTATCTCTGTACTACACATACAGTTCTAAAGATTTAAATGATTCACCTGACTCAAAAATATGACCTAATGATCTTTTTAATCTCTCCTTTCTTCATGAGCAAGTAGAAGTCTGTTTCCACTTGCCTGCTAGGTATTACCTGTTGGCGTTTCCTAACAAATTCCAGAAGAGTATATTGATTTTCATAAAAATTTATTTTATTTCTATGATACTTTGGCTAATCATACTTGTGACTGAGCATGCCATTTTTCAGAAAATGAAGGAAAACTTTTCTCCAAAGTGCCTACATGTGCATGAGAATGGCTAAAACAATAAGGTTTGAAATATTAAGTATTGGAGAGGAAATAAAACCACTGACACTCCTGTGCCTTCTGGTGAGAGTGTAAAACAGTACAACCACTATGAAAAACTATTTGGCAGCTTTCACTAGGGCAAATATACATCTGTAGTGTTACCTAGCAATTCTACTCCTGAATTCATTCCTAGGAGAAACGAGTTCTATGTCTACAAAAAGACATACACAAAAGTTTTTAGCAATGCGCTTCCTAATATCTCAAAACTAGAAACAACTCAAATATCCATCAACAGTAGAAAAGATAAATAAATTATAACATATTAATACAGTGGAATATGATACACCAATAAACAAAAATAAACTAATGCTATATGCATCAATATGGATGAAACTTATTATGTTCTGTAAAATACTCTAGATACAAAAGAACATACTGTATATGCATAGATACTGGGTTGTTGTGTTACCAAATCAAATTCCCTTTTACCCCAGGGAGGATAGAGAAGGGGGGGGGGGGAGATAGTGCTATTGATAAATAATGATATCTTCAGGATCTATGTAAATATAAAGGGCAGTCTGAATGTTAGGACATCTGGGATCTGCTAAGTGCTACTTTTGGCTGTGAGCTCACATCTTCAAGGACACTGGTTTACACTTCTCTGCTACCAGGGTCTCTTGATAGAAAGTTTGAAAAGTGCTTTTTCACAGAGTATCAAGAATATAAACGGATGAAATTGTAGGAAGATCAATCCTTAAGAAAATAAAAGCATCGTATGTAACTGGATTAGAATTCAGGACTAAGAGAAGGACCGAGACAGATAACTAAGAAAGATCACGTTTAGGTTTTATAACCATTTGAGAAGGGTCAAAAGTTAACTGACACTATGATTCAGATGCGTGCAGGAAACATAGCTTCCTATTTCGTATTTAACTGACATGGTCTTATGGTTCCCTAACTGATGCAAGATTGAGAAAAAACCCTCTCCTAGCCCTGGTTATTTTTAACTAATCTGATCCCGTAATGTAAACTGTTCCTTTAGGTAGGCTCAATATTTTTGGATAATTGCAACATTTCTCTATTTCCACCCATTCTTTTTTTCCTTATACATGGTGGCATTTGGGTATGTGGAAAAGAAAGAGCTCACATGATCTCCTGACAGCTAAATGAAAGAGTCTTCAGATCTGGGAGGCATCCCTTCCTGATCCCACATGGGGAAGGCTGGTGTGACATAACCCAGATTCTGGGTCCTACTGACCAAGTCCTATGGATAAGGGTTCTTCTAACAACTGTGGTCAATGAATTTACAAATCATTTTTAATTGGCTTCATCAGGATGGGGTGCCCCTCTCAGCACTCACTGGCTATAATACCTGCTGAGTCTCTGCCAAGTTTTCCTTTCCAGTTTGCTGGTCAAGTTCCAGCTCAGTGGCAGGCTGAGTGAACTTCAACTCAATGTCCTTGTCATCAGAGAACCCAAGAAAACTCAGTTGGAAAACAGACCATCATCATGCTTCAAGATGCTACTGGGTCATCATGCAATTCTACCATCTTGACTATGCTATCCAACCTGTATTGTTTAGTGATCTCCTAAAAGGTTGCAAATATTGAAGGAGTCAAACAGCTTCTGTCCTTTTAATGCCCTCCTGCTCATCTAATACATTTTTCCCTCTCTGTCAAGGTCTAGGAAAAAATACCCAAATTTACATTTACCTTCCACTGCTTTCTGTTCTTATGATCCCCTAAAACCAGAAGCAATTGTCTTTTCTTTTTAACTTCCTATGTCATATCCTATTTCTTTCTTTCTTAATGTTTATTTATTTTTGAAGGAGAGAGAGAGAGAGAGACAGAGCATGAGCAGGGGAGGAGCACAGAGAGAGAGAGACAGAATCTGAACGAGACTCCAGGCTCTGAGCTGTCAGCACAGAGTTCAACACGGGGCTCAAACTCACAAACTGTGAGATTATGACCTGAGCCGAAATCAGACGCTTAACCGCCTGAGCCACCCAGGCGCCCCTGTCATATCCTATTTCTGTCAGATAACAGCAATGTTTGTGTCTTCAACATTAAAGGTAAAAAGTTATCTTTGGCCCACTTGACCTAAATTCTTATGCATTTAATCAAAGTCAAAGGAAATCCTTTCCTTTTTTTCTCCCAGCATAGTCCATTTCAAGTGAATTATCTTAAGGCAAAATCCTATTTTGAATTTCGGAAGTTGAATTTCAACTTTTTCTCTCTTTGTTCTATAACTTATCCCCTATTTGTTTCCACCCACCTTGTACCCACTCCCACCACCAGGCAGATGAAGGATTGATTAGGAGGAAAATCTTACACATAGAACTCTCATATATTCTTATAAAATATTGATCTCATTAACCCTAAGGCTTGTCTTAACAGGGTCTATATCAGAGTGGTTAAGGACATGGGCTTTGAAATCAGATAGTCCTAGGGCCGCCTGGGTGGCTCAGTCATTTGAGCATCTGAACCTTGATTTTGGCTCAGGTCATGATCCCAGGGTCATGGGATCAAGCTCCCTGTCGAGCTCCATGCTAAGCGTAGAGCCTGCTTAGGATTCTCTCTCCCTCGACCCCTCCCCCTCCCCCACTCATGTGCACACTTGCTTTCTCTCAAATAAAAAAAAATAAAATAAAAATATTTTTTTAAAAAAGAAGAAATAAGACAGTCCTACGGTTCAGATTCTGTTCTGTAATTTCATGGCTCTTTTTCGACTTTCTGAAGGATTTACTACAGCTGACTAAAAGGAAACAGGACTCTAAGGGAAAGGGGGAAGTCACACAGTTACAATCAGCAGTAGCCACATCATCATCACTTTCATTCTACTCCTCCTCACAGCTAATAGTGGCTACCCACTGAAGTCCTATTATGCCCCGGTTGCCTTTGATGGAGAAACTGAAGCTCCAGAAGGTTCTGTAACTTGCCAAAGTCATGTAGCCTAACAGTCATAAAGCCAGGATTTTCACTTAGGACCATCTGACTCTGAAACTTCTGTTAAACCCAATGCCCATTTCACAGATTGTGAAACTGGAGTTCGGATGATTTAAATAACTTGTGTGGCACAATACCACCAGTAAATTTATCCTCAGTCAGTGCTCTTTCCACTCAGCAACACTGCTTCTTGGAAATGTGGAGCAAGAACCTTAGCATATACAGGCTATGCTGCTTCCCAAACACAGTGTGCTACATAGGACAGCATCAGAGAGTATTAGGGCCGGCAGAAGTTTCAAAACTCAATAGAAAACTCTCATTTTGCACAAGTTCTGAAGCAAAACTACATGGCAAAGGCCGGGTCTAAAACCCAGATCTAATTCCATGATCTGCATTCTTTCTCCTTCCTTCCTGCACCCACTAAATGTTTCTTTATTTTGTCCCACTCCAGAGCCTAACAGAAGAGAAGTGTAAAGGGAAGAACAGGTGGTAGCAGTCAGAAGAGAGTGGGTGGACCAATCCTTGCAACCCTAAAGAAAAGGAATGGGTTCTGGCCCAGGCCCAAGAAGTGTCCCTGGGGGCTTATGTCAGCAGGAATCCCCGCATCTCCACAGGCGGATCCGAAAGTGCCTGGCAGATCCAATCATACAGTGACTCAAATGTCACAGCATGACTATAGAGAAAGAATAATAGTGGAAGCATGCCGGCCAATTTTCAACAGAGGAGCTCAGGATAAGGAAGTTTAAGAAAATTGCTGAAGAGAATGATAATGACAATAATAAAAACAAATAGCTATCACTTATTGAGTACTTATGTGTCTGGCACTGTGCTACACAATTTACATATCAACCTGATGAAGGACAGTTATTAGTCCCATTTTATGAGGAGGAAACTGAGGCATAGTGAGGCTGAGGAAGTTGCCCAAGGACACACAGCTCATAAGGCATAGGGTTTGGGTATGAACCCAGGCCTGCCTAACTTTGTGTACCTTAGCATATAATCATAATAGCAGCCATTAGTGTATAAGGCTGCACTAAGTGCTTAGTACATCATCTCCTTTCCTCCTCACAAAATCCCTGCCAAGTGCAGAGTAGTCTCCTCATTTTATAGGCGAAGTAAAATTAGTTCGAAGACACTAATTGTTCAAGGTCACACAGCAAGTCAGTGACAGAGCCAGGATTCAAACTCCAGTCACTTTTATTATGAATCTCATCAGGAGCATGGACATAACTACAGCAAAAGTTAACACAGCAAGCTAAAAATAATTTTAGTGGGAGTTGTCCACTTGACTTATTATTCATAACTAACTCCTAAAGACTCTGATAAGCTGCCTGCAACCTAGGTCCACACACCCTGAAACAAAAGAAGCATGAATTTTATTTAACCATTTCCCCATGAATGTTGAACCACCTCTCAACAACTTTTACCACCCTGACAACAGCAGACAGTTGTGTAATCAGCAGCATTCTTAGAATAAACGTATTCATTGCTTTCCCATGGGCTCTCAACCTAACTCAAAACCACTTTTGGTAAGACAAAAAAAAGATGTAACAAAATATAAATGATACATATAGTAAGAACCCAAGAAAACTTTCTCTTCATGGAAAATTTTAGAAGTCATCACAATAAAAATCCAGTTCCATAATCACAAAGACTCCTACTCTATTAGCCTTTACATCTTCCATGTATGAGCAATTTACCAAAAAGGAAATAAAAATAGCTTTTAAATATCTGAACAAATACTCCTTCTCACTCATAGAAAAGGCAAATTAAAAACACAACAAAGTCAATTTCAACCGTAGAGTTTTGGCAAAATTTTAGGGGGAAATCACTCTCATCTATCAATGTCAGAAGCATAAATTTGTATGTGTCCTAGGGCGGGCAATTTTACAACATCAAATTTGCAACCCATGTACAATTTGACCCATCAATTCACTCCTAAGAATTTATCCCACAGATTTACTTACACAAGTACAAATGACCTATTTTTTAACGTTTATTTATTTCTGAGAGAGAGAGTGCACATGCACGTGGGGGAGGGACAGAGACAAAGCAGTTCCAAGCTGCCAGCATGGAGCCGAATGCCAGGCTTGAACTCACAAACCATGAGATCAAACCTAAGCCGAAATCAAGAGTCACATGCTAAACCGACTGAACCACCCAGGCACCCCCAAAATGACCTATTTATAAAGTTATTTATTGCAGTACTGCTTTTAATAGAAAAAGATGAATCAATAGGGGATCATCAGTAGAAAACTGTTCCTAAATCATGGCCATGCAATGGAACACCACAAACCATAGAAGGAACGATAAGCTCTTTACATACAGAGATGGAACAGATTCCGAATCTATTGTAAAGTGAAACATGCAAGGTGCAGCACAGTGAATGTTGGATAATATTATGCATCCAGAAAGTTAGGAAGGAGGTGCCCAGGTGGCTCAGTTGGTTAAGTGTCTGACTTTGGCTCAGGTCATGATCTCATGGCTCGTGGGTTTGAGCCCTGCATCAGGCTCTCTGCTATCAGTATAGAGCCGGCCTCAGATCCTCTATCCCCTGTCTGCCCCTCCCCTGCTGATTCTCTCTCTCTCTCTCTCTCTCTCTCTCTCTCTCTCTCCCCCTCCCTCTCTCAAAAATAAATAAACAGTAAAAAAAATTTTTTTAAATATTCAGGATGTTTAAAAAAAGTTACAAAGAAAAATTTCAAAATATATATGTACTTATATATGAATAAAACAAATTTTTAAAGATATACAAGAAAGTAACAACATTCACTGCCCTTCAGGAAGGAAAGTGGGTGGTGTGAGGAACCAAGAGGAAAGGGATGCTCATTTAATCCCTCTGCACCTTTTGAATTTTTTACCATATGACTCTATCTCTCATTCAAAACTTTTTTTCTAAAAATCAAATAAAAATAGCTTTTCAAAATTTGCTTTTCCTACAGTAGGTAAGATGCAAAATAGACCAAGAGTAGGAGGAGATAAATATTTTCTTTATATCTCTGAATTTTTGGTTATAACCATGTACACTAATTAATTTTCTTTCATCATTCTTAATGAATGTTTTTTTGACTATTAACAGAAAACATCAACTATTGTGCTCCAAAAAGCTGTACTGAATATTTCTCTTTTTTCTTTAAGAATCAGTTTCCATGGGCACCTGAATGGCTCAGTAGATTGAATGTCCAACTCTTCATTTTGGCTCAGGTCATGTTCTCACAGTTCATGAGATCAAGCCCCCCTGTCAGGCTTTGTGCGGACAGCGTGGAGCCTGCTTGGGATTCTCTCTGTCTCTCTCTCTGTCTGTCTGTCTGTCTCTCTCTCTCTCTCTCTCTGACCCTCCTCTGCTCTCTCTTTCTCAAAATAAGTAAACTTAAAAAAATCAGTTTCCCGTATTTTCCATTTAATAAAATCTGTTTTGTTTTTGTTTTTGTTTTCCTAGAGCAATATACAATCCAGCTCAACATCTCCTTAAAGAGACAGTAATGCTTGAGTCCAACCTTGTGATGTGTCTAGAGGTTTCAGTGCTCCTGACTGCAGCTTTTCTTTGCACATCATAGCGTTCTTGGTCACCCCTGGCCATGCTCTGATCAGTCTCCTTCTTAGAAAATACATCATCGAAAATTCCACATTTTCACTTTCATTTGTGAACATGGACCTAGAAAGCTTTCTGATTCTTTAAATGTTTTCAAATGTTAATTGAAGAGCAGAGCAGCTGTACCCAGTCATAAGCAGCATATCTCCAAGACACTCACTCTGTTCTTCATGAAGTGACATTTCCTACAATCCCAGGAAAATGTGCATAGATAGGAATAGGAACTAAACGGCTACTCAATCAACAAGCAAATAGCCTTCTTTTGATATGTGATTATAATGTACATGAAACATAAGAAGTTTCCTACTAGACATGAATCTGGTAAAATGAAACTGTGAGTTATTGGCCAGTAAGACTACAAGCTAAGTTCCATGGAACAATATATAATAAGATAGTCAAAGATGCTTCAGCTTCTGTCAATGTATAAATACATAAAATGGAACCAAACCTATGCATGATCATGTTTTAGCCCCATACATGGACCAAATATTCTTTAAACAAAACACTAGGGACTGAGTGGACAAGAGACCAGTACAGAAAGCCTATTAGAAAATGCCTATTGAGCATTTAGCTACTTGGAACTAGAAAGAGCAATAAAAATATAAAGCCACTTCCCAGGGTTTGTGGTAGCAGTAGAACTTCATCTGTAGCTAGTTAGTGCACCTGGAATCCTGGTTACTCCAACACTGATATTGTAGCCCCATTCAACTACCCAAATGGCTAGTAGGAAATCACTATAAGAAAAAAATTAAGTGTGGCCCATAGACAAGCAGTACCAGCATTACCTGGGACCATGTTAGAAATGTAGACTCCCAGGCCCCCCTGGAGTTCCAAAATTAGAATCTTCATTTTAACAAGATCTCTAGGAAGTGATTCACATACACATAAAGTTTGAGAACTACTCTCTGGTATAGAGCACGAACACAAAAGGCACACAGATCTACATTGAAATCATAGCTCTGTCACTAGCTTTGTGAATGAGCAAATCATGTGACCCTTGAAGTTCCAGTTTCCTCATTTTAAAAATGGAAATGACAATAGCTAGCTTATATCTTTATTGTGACAATTAAGTAATAGCATATATGGAAAAGGCCAAGCAGAGTACTAGGCACCAAGTAGATATTCCATGAAACACTAACACTGTTTCTCTACTCTTCTTCACATTTTAAGAGGAAATTTAAAAAATTAAATAATAAAAAATGAAGGGGGGCACCTGGGTAGCTCAGTCAGTTGAGCATCTGACTCTTGGTTTCAGTTTGAGTCATTATGTCACTGTTCATGAGATAGGGCCCTACATCAGGCTATGTGCTCACAGCACAGAGGTTGCTTGGGATTCCCTGTCTCCCTCTTTTGTCCCTCCCCCACTCATTCTTTCTCTCTCTCTCTCTCTCTGTCAAAATAAATAAATATATTTTTAAAAATAAAGAAATCATACCAAGACCACAACATTTAGTAATTCTTAAATCACACTACAATAATATTGAGAACTAAGTTAGGAGTTCAATCTACATCTAAACCAAGAGTTTTTGACTAATTCTGTTGATAGACTGAAGTTCATGACCTTACAGTCATCATTGATATTATACATGTTGCATTAATATATATGGAAACAATAATATGTCATCATTACTGTTACAAAATGTTACAAAATGCTGAGTCATTTGTATGTAAAAAAATCATATGTAAACATTCAGAAGCAAATTTTTATATGTATGTTTATTCTTTTATCTCCCAAATCACATAGTCAAATGTTGCAGTTACTATCTATAAGTATCTGTAAGTTACTACCTTAGAGTGGCTTTAAATAAATAATAACATTAAAATAATAACAGACTAATTGTATTTCATACCCACTCTTGCACGAGGAACTGTTAAGCTATTTACATATTTGCAGAAAAACTATGTAAAGAGAAACACTACAGGGGGTTGTTTCATTATAAGAAGCATCCTAGAAGAAATGTTGCAAAGTTATTAGAGCTTGAAAATCTCTTTCTTCATGGTGATATAAGAGAGGAAAATTATTTTCCCTCTACCCTTCTGGGTTCTTAGCTGAGACCACTGTAATAAAAGACAGATTAACAAGAGAAAAACAAACAGCAGTTTATTAACATGTATACCTCATGTATACATTGGAGATACCCCTAGAAAAAAATGAGTAACTCCCCAGGTTGTATGGAGTTAAATACAGGGTTAAATACCATCGTAGTAGAGAAAGGGGATGGGGGTTGTAGTCCTCTTGAAAGAGAGTAAATGATTTTTAGAAAGATAGATGGGCCCAGAGAAGAATAAATGTGAAGTATGGTAATTTGTGACAGTTTGTTTGGATGTAGTATTGGCTTGTAGTCTTTTCCCTTTGATAGGAGTCAATCCCCCCTCGTTGACAAAACTCCAGGAGAGAATCTGTGACGATTGGGTTTCTTTTGGAGGACCTGTCTTTCAGCAGATCCTGCGCTCAGAGAAAGGGAGCTCAGAGAAAGCCTCTCACTGCATTGCTGCTTTTCAATTGCCTACTGCTCAAAATTATCAATATATCAAAGTGGTATGTTTTGAAATGGCATGTTCTAAACTGCTACAGTCATATTTTGGGGTGGCACATAATGCTTCCCTTCAGTGAAAACACAACCAGCAGGAGTAACTAGCCAACTCTCTTCCTATATACCCCTTACCCAATCCCTGGAGATGGCACAGAAGTAACAAAGAAGGTAATGTCTTTGGTAAATGAATGTAATGACAAAGTGGCCAGGTTGAGATTAGGGAGGAAACAATAAATTCTCTTCCCCAAAAAAAGAGAAGATATTTGGGTACTGTTAACCAGCAGATTTGGCAGGGGGTAGAAGGGAAGGGGCAAAGCTTTTCAGAGTTGCCCGTTATTTTACCTTACAAGAATTAAGTGGACCACTGCCTGCCCAGTCACTACTGAAAGGATTAAAATAGTAGCCAGACCAGCAGCAGACAAGGACTGTGAAATAGCCTTATCATTCAGGCAACCAGGTAGGAGCAATGGTCAATAAATTTGCCAGGCCTGGAGGCTTTCTCCTGCACACCCCTCCCCTCTCAACCAGAGGCCCAGGTGATTACAACTGACCAAGCTATTTCTTAAGAAGGAGAAATGCCAGCGCACAGGCTCTTGATCTTGAGATAATTCTGCCCCAACCCACAGTCAGTTTGCAAAGTAAAGTTAGGCTTCAGCCCTTGCCCCAACACTCACATCAACATAAGAGGTTAATATCTAAGGAATAGAAGCTCCAAAAAAAAAAAAAAAACAAAAACAAAAAAAAAAACTTATGGATACATTTTAGAAGAATAACAGCTATGAGGAAAAACAACAAAGTAGACAACTCATGCTAGAGAAAGCAGAATGAATAGACAAGACCAAAGAATAATTTTAAATGACATCAACAAAGTGTTAGGAAGATAAGGAAGGATATTGCAAACCAGAAGCTGAAACCAGAGGATGAAAAGAAGACCCAACTTAACACACTAGATATGCAAAATATAACAATTAAGATAAAGTAGGTATAATAGCAGAGTGGACACAAAATAATACTCTGTTGAGAAAAAAATGGATCAAAAAAAGAATCACCATGAACATATATCAACGTAGCAATATGTCCACAACTACATAAACCAATCAGAAATCTGAGGAGAAGCAAATCTTTGCACCTTATGATTTAAGAACCCCTCTAAGGAACTGATAGATCAAACAGACTCCAAAATAACCAACTACATGGAAGAGCTAAATAACACATTGTTCATTTTGAATTTATGGACACATAAAAAATTATGTCACCAAAATAATACACATCCTTTTAAAAGACATGTGGAAATTTACAAAATTAACTATATACTCAGTCACAAAGGAAGTTTCAATAAATTTCACAGGATCAACAGCCTGGAGACTGTTATGTAATCACGATATAACAAAACTTAAAATCAATCCCAAAGCATAGACTTTTAAATCTCTTAAGCCCAAGAACAAAACACCATACTTACCAAACAATCATTATATTTAAGGGGAAATTATAATGATAATTATAAAATATTTGAACTAAACAGTAGCAAAACATCAAAAATTTGGTATGCAGCTAAAGGAGTACTTAAGAGGAAAGTTATAGCCTTAAATGTGTTTGTCAGAAACCAAGAAAGCATGAAAACAAATGAGCAAAGCACTAAGCTCAAAATAAAACCAGAAAAAGAGCAGTAAGTAAATACAAAGAGCCATGTAGAAAGGAAATAACAAAGATAAAGACAAAATCAATAAAAACAAATCATTAAAAAAATAAATAGTGAAGTTTAATAAAATCAAAAACTCATTCTTTGAAAAGATTAATAAGATCAATAAAGTTCTGATAAAACTAGGGGAAAAAAGAAGAAAATAAGAAAAATTCAGAATGAATGTGGGGAAATAACTCAGACGCAATAGATATTTTGAAAAATTCAACCTTAAAATTAATATGCTAATGAACTGAGAAAATCTAGATGAAAGAGGTAATTGCTGGGAAATTATGAAATGCCAAAAATGGCACTAGAAATATAGAAAACTTGAATTTAAGTTCCAAGAATCTTACTTTACACAACACTAAACCAAGATTGTGACAGATTAAGACATTTGCAATGTCAAAATCAATGAGGGAATGTTATTTAGAACACACCAGGTACTAGAACAAAACAGCAAGAAAAAGACAAGAAACCCAGTAGAAAAATGGGCAGAGAAAATGAATTGTTGGTAATTCACAGGAGAAACCTCAAATGGCTCATAATGCTTGACTTTACTAGGAATAAGAAAAACACAAATGAAAACAATTTTTTACCCTCATAATGCTTTACACTCTTCAGAGTGTTAAAAAGACAAACAAAAGAGAAAGTCAAAATTGCCAAGTGTGTACACACATGTGGGGAAATGGGAACCCCCATGTGCTGCCGCTGGGGTTGGAAGTTGGGAGGGGGTAGATTGGTGAAGTTACTGCAGGGGACAAAATTTGCAAGCCCAAAATGTGTCTCTTTGGCATGTGGATTATTTTCAGACAATTATTTTTAAGAAACAGAAGGCTCAGGAAGAAACTTTGACCTCCCCCCTAACTGCCCAGAAGAATTTATTTAGAGGACCTACTCCAGAAAGTGAGCTATCACTATAGATAACAACAGTATAACATGAACTAGGGGTGGTAAACAGGTAGAAATTTAGCAGGGTCTATTTATAAAAATTCCTGTCTCACTGTTTTGTATGGTCTGGCAAACATTGGTTTACCATCTACTCCTTTTCATCTTTTGTGAATTGCCTTCCTATCCTTTGAAGCCACAGACCCTATCCTTTTCTCCTTAGCTCTGGCAGGCATATGAGCCTCAATTACCTGACTGCCTATGAGCCTCAAATTCTTTTGGAGCCCCCATACATATGTAATTAAAATAGTTTTTCTCCTGCTACTCTGTCTCATGTCAGTTTAATTCTTAGACCAGCCAAAAGAACCTTAAAGTAGAAATTTTTTCTCTCCATCACAATTCTGAGAAAGAATTTGACAATGCTTTCTGAAATTAAACACACAAAAACTAATATCCAGCAATCCCATTGCTGAATACATATACCCTCAAAGAAACCTAGGCATAGTTCTAGATGTACGAGAGGTACATGTATAAGAATCCTCAAGACAACCTCTTTGTGGAAGTGAGTTGCTGGATATAGTAAGGTCTCCATATCTAGCAATACATATAGGTAGCATGTGGTGGATGAATACCATGAAATGACAAACTGAAATACATACAGTAACATGGACTGATAACAAAAATATATTATTGAAAGAAATATGTAAGAAATAAAACTATCTGTATAGTACAATAGTGTGTAAGTAAATTTTACAACATATTTACAAAAATAATACTATGTAGTTTTCAGGGTTCATACATAGCTAAGTGCATATATCACTTATGAACATATATATCACACACAGTACACTGGGTGCCTTTAGTGGGAAAGGAAGGAGATGGAGGTGAGGAGTAATAAAATGGAAAACATGCAGGAGTGTGGAGAGAGATGGCAAAATCATAAAAGGCAATCAGGTTTCCTGATCAACACAATCTTACACTCTGCCGATGATCCAAGGGTTTCTAATTAGGCAAGACAAGAAGACTCTGACCAGATACGAAAAGTAGTATACAAATCATAGAAGGATGAACAGCAATGCAAGAACCAACGGGAACTCCCTTGGGGCTGAAGGATAAATAATGGCCATTGTAAGCTAGCGAATTAAATCAGTGTGGAATATTAATAAATTAATATTTAGTTTTTGTCCCTGATTCCTGGAAAAGAGCTTCTAAAAACATTGGTATCTCCTGAATAATAGAAGTGTCTTTGTATGCCAATAAGATGACTCCTACTTAGCTTCAGGGTGGTGGCTGGTCACCAAAAAGACCAAGCCATCAGTAGAAAGGTATAACTTTAAGCCCACCCATCCCTCCACCCATAGCTGCAGAGAAGAAAGAATCACAATGGTCAATGGCTTAATCAAATACATCAACACAATGTAACCTCTATCTTAAAACAAAAACAAAAAAAACAAAAACAAAAAAACCTAAATGGTGGAGTTTGGAGAGCTTCCAGGTTGTTGAACACACTGATGTGCTGGGAAGGTGGCTCACCTGAAGAGAGCGTAGAAAGGCCACCCCACCTCACCCTCATACATTGCCCTACGTATCTCTTCCATTTTGGCTGTTCCTGAGTTGCATCCTTTATATTAAACCAGTGAACATATGGGAATTATTCCTATGATTTCAATAAGATGTTCCAGCAAATTATCAAACTCCCATTTTGTAGCTGGTTGGTCAGAAGTATTGGTGGCCCAGGACTTGCAGCTGGTATCTGAAGTGGGGACAGTCTTGTAGGACTGAGGGATCTGACTCTAATTCCAAGTAAATAGTGTCAAAATCAAACTGAATTGTTGGACAACCAGCTGGTGTTGGAGAATTGGAGAAGTGGTGTCAGAATAAATCATAGAACCAGCCAGATCAGTAACGGTGGCTTAGGGAGTGAAAGACTTGCCAACTTCCTGTGGTAATCACCAAATAATAATCACCAAGTAAAATATTATTTTATGCCAATCAAATATATTAATGAAACTCTGGGCTATAAAGCAATGGTGTGTTGAAGATCTCTACTGGTCCCAAATATGTAACACACAAGTGTAACACATGTTAATCTAAGACTAATCTTTTTTTTGAATGTTTTTTTAATGTTTATTATTTTTGAAAGAGAGAGAGAGAGACAGAGAGCAAGCAGGGGAGGGGCAGAGAGAGAGGGAGACACAGAATCCAAAGCAGACTCCAGGCTCTAAGCTGTCAGCACAGAGCCCGACACAGGGCTCAAACCCACATACCGCGAGACCATGACCTGAACTGAAGTCGGTAGCTTAACTGACTGAGCCACCCAGGCACCCCTATAAGAGTAATCTTAAAATTCTAATTCCCTTCCTATTGTGGCAGCAACAAGAGGCATGAACGTTATTTATTAATATACACTAACCAAACTAGTTTGCACTGGATAGGATTTACTTCTGATCAGATAATTCACTAACACATTGTTCTATCTGCATACAAAAATATAGAAATAACAAATATTAGCAGGTCTAATGCTGATAGAGTAGTTTTTTTTTTTTCAGTCAAGCTTCTTTCATAATGCAAAATGGCCTCTCCACATCTCAGTTAAGAAAACTTGGCCTTGGCCCAGATTTGTAGCATTTACTTAATGACCAGAAGGGCTGAAGCTTGCTTTATACAACAATGAACATTTTGTGGGCTGCTATTATAAATACAAAAAGTCTTTATCCACCTAGAAGCAATGTCCTCTTGTAACTCCAAGAGAATTCAATCATAAAGAAAACAAATATTTTATGCAAAATATTAAATGCAGGCCATAAGTACAGATGTATAAAATGCAACTTTCTATATTATTCCATAATAATTTAGTTTCTAGTTTGGCTCTAATTCTCCAAAGTGAACTTAAGGTTGTGTCTGAATTCTGGGGGTCTGAGACAAATGTTAAGCACTAAGAGGTGGTATGTGACCCTTAATGTTACTTGTTCTTGCATGCATCTTCTGAGACTCCAGAGTCCCAGTAGTTCAGTGGATGCACTGGTTTCTCAGTGCATGCTTCTTGGGCTGAGGAGTCTCTTATACTGGTCCACACAGTTCCATCAGATCCAGCTGTGTGCATTTTTTGCCACTCTGGAAGACACAGAATCATTCTTCTGGAATCCAGTGCCACTGACTATGACAACATCTAATCCAAAGACTTGTTCTCATCTCCAGAACTCTAACCCAGAAAACAGGCCACAGGGCCACCATCTTTGGGACACTGTGTAACTTTATTCTCACTTTTCTGTCCCCCCTCTTTTTTCCTCTCCCCATCAGCCTAAGAGAATGTCTTCTGCTTGAGGGTTAAGGAAACCTCCTCTCCCTCAAGGTACTTATTGTCAACATTCTACCCATCCCCAATACGCAAAGTCATCTACACTATCCTGAGAAGGGGAAGCCAGGAAGAGCATTTTTCCTCTTCTTTCCAACCAGTCATGAACTTCCACTGAGGAAATAAGCTCAGAGGATCTTGCCTGAAGGAAGCAGGGAGAGTGTTAGCCAGGGAAAAGGGAGAGGGGCAAAAGGGGATTTTCAGGAAAATAAATACAAACTTCCCTCTTAAAACTGTTATTCCACAACATTATCACCACCTCTTCCTAGACAACTCACTCTGTTCCATGTCTAAAATAACACAGTGCTAAAATAAGCCCTCAACAGACTGTGATGGCCAAAAAGAGGGGCAGGCATGTCACAGAACATTGAATTTTAGTCAGCGACTAAAAACTGATAGGATTAGGCATAAAATTCTTCACATTCCAAGCCACATTCCATTCTTCACATTCACTGGCAGATCATTTACCTTCTAAAGTATATCCTTGCTACCACTAGATTCTGCTGTCAATACCCAAAATGAGATTGCTGCTTTTCAAACTCTGAAGGTGAAGGAATTACACTGAAACTTCCACCTACTTTAGTATTAGTGGAACAGAAATAAGACTGGTACTTGTTCTAAGTCCACAAAGGTGTACAAACTCAAAATAGAGTGCATTGGTTAGGACTCATTAAGGTGGCAGGACTCCGTTTCAAACTGGCTTAAATCCTAAGAAAATTTAGTTTCCATGTGACTGAAATGGCAAAGACAATGCAAGCATCCCATTGAAATCATAATGTCAACATAGTTGAGGCTTGGTTTCTCTGAGGGTGTCTTACCTCTGTGTACCTCTTTGGGCCAGATTCATCCTCCAAATGCTGCCAGGGCTATATATCGAGGGAGTAGTTCCCTCGAGGGAGGGAATATTTATGAAGTAGTTCTAATGTGCCAGGCATTGTTCTATGTTTTGGGGACACAGAAGTGAACAAGTAAGATAAAGCATACACTCTGGCAGGAGAGATGTATAATAAACACACAAAGACAAGACATAAAATACAGTATTTATTTCATAAGTCCTCAGAAGAAAAATAAAATAAATAAAAGGGTGTGATGGAAATGCTACTTTATTTGAAGTGAACAAGGAAGTCTTTTCTGAAAAAGAGACATTTCACCTGGGTCCTAATTAAAGTGAGAGAGTGGCCATGATGAGACATAGGGGAAGGGGCTCAGGCAGCAGGAACATCCACTGTGAAGCCTCAAGAAGGGTTTGTGTGGCCTGCTGGAGGAATAGCAAGGGGAGCAATGTAGTTGGGGTATTCTGAGCAAGAAGAAGAGCAGCGTGAAATGGGAAAAGGTAAGAAGCCAAGATACGATGGCGGAGACTTGGTAGGCCCAGTGCAAATGCAGGATGTGAATAGAAGGGTTACAAGAAACCACTGGAAGGTTTAAGCAGGAAAGCATCTGTCATTTTTTAAAAGGACCACTGCAGCACGTACAGGTTAATCAGTAGGGGTGAAAGAGTAGAAGCAGGAAGTATAAGTAGGGGGTACGGTGGGTTGGATAGTGGCCCCCAAACATACGTCCAAATCCTTTCTCCTAGAACCTATGAATGGGACCTTATTTGGAAAAAGGGCCTTTGCAGATAAAATTAAGGATCTCAACGTGAGATAATCCTGGACATAAAGTGAGCCCTAAATCCCGTGGCAGGTATCTTATAAGAGAGAGGCAGAAGGAGATTGGACACAAAGAGACCGAGGAAGAAGGCTATGTAGAGTCTGAGGCAGAGATTGGAGTTATGCTGCCATAAGCCGAGGACTACTTGGGGCCACCCAAAGCTAGAAGAGGTGAGAAAGGAGTCTCCTCTAGAGCGTTTGGATGGAACATGGGCCTGCCAACACTTTTATTCCAGACTCTACGCCTCCAGAACTGAGAGAAAAAAAATTTGCTGTTTTAAGCCAAAATTTGTGGTAATTTGTTATAGCAGTCCTAGGAAAGGAATACAGGAACTATCGTAGGCATCCAGACAAGAGATGCTAGCGACTCAGACAAGGATGATAATGGTGCAGATGGTGAGACATGGTCTTTTGAGCTTACAATTTGAAAGTGGTGATAAAAAAAAAAAAAAGTTTCCTAGAACTGATAGGATTTGCTACTCTACTGTCCTCCAGAAGAGAGAGGACATTGTCCCACATTCATCAGCTGAAATCTGAGTGCTATTCTGACTGGGTCATTCTGGTCATAAGCCCTTTTTGGGTCAGACGATGCCATGCACTGAAGGACACAGGCCTGAACTGTATACCTAGAGTAGACTTTGTGTCCTTCAGCTCTTTCATCTTTCCTGAGAATACCCAAATTTACCTCAACTATCTGTCCCTCTTGAAGGAACCCCACAACCCTCATGGAAATTGACCCCATCTCCAGGTCTAGGAAGAATCAAAGTCAGTCCCAGCTGAACGGTCTCATTAATGTGCAACAAAAATGAATATTTATAGAGTGCCGAGTCACTGACCCCCTCAACAGTCACAGTGGCTAGGTAACCTGAGTCAGTCACAGCCTCCATTGTTAATCACTTCTAGCTCTAAGCCTTCTAGCCTCATTCTTGCCCTAGGGTACCACCAAATAGTTTCATTTCAAATGTGTGCCATGATGTGAAAAAGAAAATTGGATTGCTGATAATCCCCCACTCTGCCAGGAATTTATTTAAGAGTCCAAACTTAAGCCAGTGAGTTTATGAACTCATAGCATTCCCTGGAGAACTTCTATTGGCCTGGAGAACCTGTCATCAAAAAAGATCTCTCTCTCTCTCTCTCTCTCTCTCTCTCTCTCTCTCTCTCTCTCCCTCTCTCAACATGAAAAAGAAAACATGTGCTCCTACTTCTACTAGCAGCCACCTTGTGACTCAAGGCAACCAACCAGAGATCAGTGACAGAACATGGAGAATGATACAGAAATAGACCTGGAGGTGTGATCATACCATGCCTGACGCCCATTCTTCCTCTCTGGACTTTCAACTATGGAAACTTACAAATTTCCTTATTTTAAACTCATTTAAATTAGGGTTTCAGTTACCTGTATCTCAATGCACCTCGACAAATCTAGTACTTTTCCCAGAACCACAGAGGCAGGAGACAGAGTTCACTCTAACTAGCTTAGCTTAATCAGGGGTTACTTCTGGAACAGGAAGGAGGATAGCCTCATCTAAATCACATGGCTAAAGCATAAGAGACTCTTAAAAACTGAGAACAAACTGAGGGTTTGTGGGGGGGGGGGTGGGAGGGAGGGGAGGGTGGGTGATGGGTATTGAAGAGGGCATCTTTTGGGATGAGCACTGGGTGTTGTATGGAAGCGAATTTGACAATAAATTTCATATATTGAAAAAATAAATAAATAAATCACATGGCTAAAATTTCCAGCCATAATATGGATGAATTTTATAAATTTTAAATGATACATTCATTTATCACATTTTTCAGTTAGTGAAGGAAAACATGGGCTTGGAAGAAATACTACAGCATGTCTGAAAAACATTGGGAGTAAGAGAGTTAACACTATTTTATTCTTCAGTTCCTATTCTCTAATTAACTGATATAGTTGATCTCTTTAGACATAACAGCTACATAACATAACAGTATAGGTACATGGTACTCTATAAAGAAAACTCAAAAAATAATATACAGGGGTGCCTGGGTGGCTCAGTTGGTTAAGTCCAACTCTTACCTATAACCAGTAAAGAAACTGAATCAGTAATCAAAAATCTCCCAACAAACAAGAGTCCAGGGCTGGATGGCTTTCCAGGGGAATTCTACCAAACATTTAAAGAGTTAACTCCTATTCTTTTGAAGCTGTTCCAAAAAATAGAAATGGAAGGAAAACTTCCAAACTCATTCTACAAGGCCAGCATTTCCTTGATTCTAAAACCAGACAAAGGTTCCACTAAAAAGAAGAACTACAGACCAATTTCCCTGATGAACATGGATGCAAAAATTCTCAACAAGATACTGGCCAACCGGATCCAACAATGCATTAAAAGAATTATTCACCACAACCAAGTGGGATTTATTCCTGGGATGCAGGTCTGGTTTGATATCTGCAAATCAATCAGTGTGATACATCACATTAAAAAAAGAAAGAATAAGAACCACACGATCCTCTCAATAGATGCTGAAAAAGCATTTGACAACATAGAGCATCCATTCTTGAAAAAAAAAACGCAAAATAGTAGGAATGGAAGGATCATACCTTAAGATCATAACGGCCATATGAAAGACCCACTGCTAATATAATCCTCAATGGGGAAAAACTAAGAGTTTTCCCCCTAAGGTAGGGAACATGACAAGGATGTCCACTCTCACCACTGTTACTCAACATAGTGTTGAAGTCCTAGCCCCAGCAATCAGACAACACAAAAAAAATAAAAGGCATCCAAATCAGCAAGGAGGAGGTCAAACTTTCATTCTTTGCAGATGACATGGTACTCTATACAGAAAACCAAAAAACTCCACCAAAAAGTTACTAGAACTGATCCATGAATTCAGAAAAGTCACAGGAAATAAAATCAATGTACAGAATTTGGTTGCATTTCTATACACCAATAACGAAGCAACAGAAAGAGAAATCAAGGAATTAATCCCACTCACAAGTCCACCAAAAATCATTAAATATCTAGGAATAAACCTAACCAAAGAGGCTGAAAACAATAGAAAGACTATGAAAGAACTTGAAGACAACACAAAAAAAATGGTAAAACATTCCACGCTCATGGATTGGAAGAACAAATACTGTTAAAATGTCAATATTACCTAAAGCAATCTACATATACAATGCAATCCCTACCGAAATAACACCAACAATCTTCACAGAGCTAAAACAGTGCTAAATTTGTATTGAACCAGAAAAGACCCTGAATAACCAAAGCAATCCTGAAAAAGAAAACCAAAGCTGGAGGCATCACAATTCCAGACTTCAAGCTGTATCACAAAGCTGTAATCATTAAGACAGTATGGTACTGGCACAAAAACAGGCACAGATCAATGGAACAGAATATAGAACCCAGAAAAGGACCTACAAACATATGGCCAATTAATCTTTGACCAAACAAGAAAGAATATCCAATGGAAAAAAGACAGTCACTTCAGCAAATGGTGCTGGGAAAACTGGACAGTGACATGCAGAAGAATGAACCTGGACCACTTTCTTACACCATACACAAAAATAAACTCAAAATGGATGAAAAGACATAAATGCAGGAAAGGAAGACATCAAAATCCTAGAGGAGAAAATAGGCAACAACCTATTTGACCTCGGCCACAGCAACTTCTTACTATACATGTCTCTGGAGGCAGGGAAACAAAAGCAAAAATGAACTATCAGGACCTAATCAAGATAAAAAGCTTCTGCACAGTGAAGGAAACAAATAGCAAAACTAAGATGCAACCATTGGAATTGGAGAAGAAATTTGCAAAAGACATGTCAGTTAGTGTCCAAAATCTATAAAGAACTTATCAAACACAACACCCAAAAAACAAATAACCCAGTGAAGAAATGGGCAAGAGACATGAATAGACACTTCTCCAAAGAAGACATCCAGACGGCCAACCGACACATGAAAAAATGCTCAACATCACTCATCATCAGGGAAATACAAATCAAAACCACAACGAGATACCACCTCACACCTCATACCTGTCAGAATGGCTAACATTAACAACTCAGGCAACAACAGATGTTGGCAAGGATGCGGAGAAAGAGGAACTCTTTTGCACTGCTGGTGGGAATGCAAACTGGTACAACCACTCTGGTAACCAGTATGGAGTTTCCTCAAAAAATTAAAAATAGAACTACCTTACAACCCAGTAATTGCACTACTAGGTATTTACCCAAAGGACAAAAAATGCTGATTCAAAGGGACACATGCACCACAATGTTTATAGCAACATTATCAACAATAGCCAAAGTATGGAAAGAGCCCAAATGTCCATTGACTGATGAATGGATAAAGAAGATGTAGTGTGTGTGTGTGTGTGTGTGTGTGTGTGTATATTATATATATATATGTGTGTGTGTGTGTGTATGTGTGTGTATATATATATATGTATATGTGTGTATACATATATACATATATATACATGTATATATTTGTATATATACATGTATATATATTCATTGGAATATTACTTGATGATCAAAAAGAACGAAATCTTGCCCTTTGCAACAACATGGACGGAACTAGAGTGTATTATGCTAAGTGAAATAAGTCAGTCAGAGAAAGAGAAATATGATATGATTTAACTCGTATGTGGAATTTAAGATACAAAACAGATGAACATAACAGAAGGGAAGGAAAAATAGTATAAAAACAGAGAGGGAGACAAAACCTAAGAGACTATTAAATATAGAGAACAAACGGAGGGTTGCTGGTGGGGTGTTAGGTGGGGAGAAGGGCTAAATGGGTGATGGGCATTAAGGAGGACACTGGTTGGGATGAGCCCTGGGTGTTATATGCTAAGTGATGAGTTACTAAATTCTATTCTGAAAAAAAAGAATATATTTTGATTAAGAAAAAAAGTCCAACTCTTGATTTCAGCTCAGGTCATGATCCCAGGATCATGGGATGGAGCCTTGCATTGGGCTCCGTGCTGAGTGTGGAGTCTGCTTAAGATTCTCTCTCTCCCTATCTCTTTCCCCTGCTTGTGCACACATGTGCACACACGTTCTTTCTTTCTCTCTCTCAAAATAATAAATAATAATAATATACAGAGTGAGTGTCTTTATTTTTGTATGTATAACAGTGGTTTCTCTGGCTGTTAACCTGGGAAAGAATATTCAAGGCAGTAAAACAAACTTTGAATGGCAGAACAAACCAACGAACAAATAATAGCAACATGTTTGATATAATCCAACTTGGCCCCCATTGACAAGCCACTCATCCCCATTCCAGCATAGAATGAGAGTCAGGGGCCTACTAGTCATAGATACTGTGTTGCTCTGGGAAGGCAGAAGATTCAGCAGAAGCCACAAACTACTTATTCACAGACAAATTCAGCCCATAGACATGTCTTGTTTCATGTGTAGAGTGTATAGCATTAAAATTTCACCCTTGTAAGGAGACCATTCTTAAACAGGCCAATTTAATTTCTCCTCTTTTGAGAGGCCCAACCTACAGCTTTCACATTTACTTCTTTATTTAATTTTGATCTGAAATCCTATAAACAATCTAAAGTAGCGATCACTACCCTTTTGGAAACTGAGAACATGGGACAGAGGAGTCAAATGGCTCATGCATGGTCCTATTTCCTAGCAGGAGAGAGAAAATCAGAAGTGAGCTCTGCAGAATCCTATTCCATTGCTCTGCTCATTAAATCACACCATGACTATTCACTCTACCTCCCCACTTAGACAGAACTACCATACTGCCATTATTGTCCTATATTTAAGTAGTGATGCATAAGGACAAAGAACCTGAAATTGTGAGGGTTTTTTTTAAAGAAAAGGGTGATTGATGAAAGCTTGCCCTATTTCTGATATGCTCCTGATTCAATAATAAAACACTAAAGTATATGCATGAGCCATCCTTAATATGTGAAAATAATGTTCTAGAAACGTTTTATGAGGACAAGTGCTTTAAGTTAGATTTTTATTAGTGGTGTCAAATTTTCCTTGACTTAGCATTCTA